>NC_056751.1:443247648-443500148 GCF_019279795.1 Protopterus annectens
CGATATCCATCATGACAGCTTTGCATTACACATAATTGACATAGTCACCCCTACTGTGAGGATACGTGCGTCGCCGCGACATTCCGTATGACATCGACGGTATATGCCCATGCACATGTGTGCTGTGACACTATACATACATGTCCTATCCCCTGCTGTGGCACTTCATTGTTCGATATCCACTGACAGCATCAGCGTGGGTGGTGGCATTGCTCTGTGTTTGGAATCCCTATGGCGAACCTTGGGTTATCACGGCCGTGTACATGTTGTCCCACTGCTGTGCACACGTTGTCCACAGTCGTCGGTATGCTCGCGCTTAGCATTACATAACCACCTTTCACCGCTCTCTGCCTGATGGACAGGTATCTTTACTTACACACATCGTTCACATACAGTGCAGATTAGTCATACGTATCATGCGTTACACACCAGTACATCTCGTGGGTTCGACCTACCTTTCCGGCCTTTGCTTCTGTATTCGTCAATATTCTCCTCTAACTCCTTGCTTTCAATGCAGTTTGTGTTCGGTATGAACATACGGTTTGAATATCCAGGGAGTCTTCCTTTTATTCGTCGTCACCTGAGGCATGTGGGTTCATCACACCAATAGCTGTTCCTCGGTGTGTAGTTATGCGCATATCACTGGTGATCCTCCTCCATTCGTACATTACCCGCGAAACTAGGCCATGGTTCATTCCTCGTGTGGCCGTTGTTTATTTGCACTACCTTCGTGGGGATGGTATGTATTGTATCATGTTTGTGTGACTGCATACGCTATGTGTGGTGTCAGGTACATTATGCTGTGGTGTTAGCCATGGATTGTGTGTGTTGGGTATGGTATTCTGTTCGACATGTGGGTGTCCGTGTCCTGGCGGCGTCTGTCGATGGCGTTGTGCATTCAGATGTGTAACATAGCTGTTATATTCCTGTACACAACGGATGCAAGGATGCATCGGCTGCTGCTAATGTTACCCACGCGGCTTGTTGCGGGTATGCCGCTGTCATTGACTGCCTGTATGATTCTGCTACGGTTTTGGCTGTTATCCCTTTGATATGTGCGATGGGGTATATCTGCGGATGTGGGTGACGGGTACGGGGTGTGGGTCTTGCATTTCTACATACAAGATATGCTTGTGTGTGTGCTCCATCCCTGCTTGGGGAGCTGCAGGTTACCTGTCTGTTGTTCTGGGAATGTTTGTTTTGTTGATGTCGTGTGGTGTCGGTATCGCCTGCATGTGTGCTTCCTGCACGTATTCCTCCTTCACATCGGTTATGTATCTGCGGATGTTCGTCCGTGCCTACTATCCATTGGCATTTTGTCACTGATAGTTACGGTGATTGTGGTCCTGTACTTGGGACGGCCTGTATGCTACCGGTAGCCTCCTATTCGTGTGGCGCTTGCTTACTTAATGGTCGTGGAACACACAGCGGTATTTACGGGACCGTAAGTGTCCACGATCGGTGCCGGGATAGCACATTCATATTTTCGCCGTACATGCCTGATGCTGTGTAACGTTGCCGACCTATCGTGTTGAGTCTACCATATGGCCGCCATACATACGGTCATGGTTTGTACATGCGTCCTTTGCATCTCCTGTTGGCTATGGTCCTGTGGTACATTCTGGGACATTTCCGCTTTGCATCATTTTACGTCGCCACGTGCCTAGCCACTGAGGAGATGTCAGTACTACTTTGTGGGTACTGCTGTACATACGGCTATGGTTCCTGTACTGTATGCCTACGCATGTTATTACACTCCGCCTGTGACATGTCACCTACATACACATTTTACAGTGGCACACATTACACACACACAGCGGAACACACGACAACCTCACCTCACACATACACATATTGCCGCCATAGCTCTCAAACTTCCATTTCCAAAATGAGGAACACACACACACACACACACACATTCATAATGTGGAACAAATGGGCAAACTGTGGAACACATACCAATGGCTTACTAACAACTTCAGCTACGAAGGTCATAGGATGGTTAAAATATGCTGATTTACTTACAAAGAAGAACCTTTAATGAATTACTATGATTAATTTCTATTTACCAGGATTTCATTTAAATACATTCCTAACAATGAATGTGTGACTGACTATTTCAATGTGGAACTTTGAGGAACTGCGAGGAACATGAACTGTTTTAGACCCCAAATGAGGTACGTTCCTCATAATGACGTACACTTGACAGGTATGATTGCCGCTTCGACCGACGGTTGCACACAGTACCTCGTTGGCGCGCCGGCGGCGGTGTACCTCCGCACTCATATCCTATGGATATGACACGCATATCCGTTACTGTACCGTGGCCTGGCAATCATCCCGACCTGCGGATATGTATTGATGCAGGTTGACATTTCCATGGCTGGCGTTCCCTGCTCTGCCCACCCTCCCGGATGATCGGGTTGTCGCTCACTATATTTACTATGTGGGGATTTCGCCTTACTTATCTGTAAACTTGCATCCCTGGGTTCCATATTAACCTGTTGTACTTTATATCTGTGTATGTGTACATATATTTCTACGTGTGTACTGATATCTATTTCCGTATCTGTGTATGCACATAAGTACATATGTAGTCGACTTGCGGCGACAGTGGCACCATACGACTCGCCGTCTGCTGTAGGACCGGCGTGCGGTTGAGGTGTTGGCGTTCCATGCTCTGCTGGCTATTGGGTGTGCAGTGTTTGGGTGGTGCCTTTGTTGGAGTCACACATAGGTCCGCCCATACGGTACACATTACGGGCGGACATGTTTGTGTGGCGTCCATTTCACTGTGTGTGCAGGTAAGGAGGTGTCAGTCCATGGGGCCTACGCTGTCAAAGTATGTGCTATGCGTTCCCTCTTTGCCAGGGCGTAGGCATATTGGGTACACCTACGTCTACCTACTGGGGCTGGCACAGTGTGTTCATGGCGCTGAACACCCTGTGCTTGCCTTGGCAGTTGTGGCGGGCTTGGTGGCCCTAGACCATTATGTCCCTGCAGCAGCTGTTTCCGCAGAATCATATTGTGTAGCATACAACATACTATGAATATGTGGGCACATGTGCCTGGAGAGTACTGCAAGGCTCCACCGGATGTATCCAAGCACCGGAACCGTGATTTCAACATCCCAAACACACGCTCTATGATTATTCTGGTTTGTGTGTGTGCCTCATTATGGCATTCTTGCATGTGTGTGTGTGCATTTCTGATGGGTGTCATCATCCACGGCTCCAGTGCATAGCCAGCATCCCCCACAAGGTGACCTTGTGTGATGTCCCCTGGCGAATACCTGATACAGCTGTGAGGCATGCCAGATATGGGAGTCGTGGTAGCTTCCAGGGCTGCCAGCACACACATCCATGATAATGCCCTGCGCATTGCACACGACCTGGCAATTGATGGAGGGGTATCCCTTGCGGTTTATGTAGCGTCTACCCTGCTCCCCGGGCGGTGACTTGATTTCTATGTGCGTACAGTCTATCGCACCCAGTACCTCCGGGTATTGTGCCACACGGTGGAAGTGGCGCATATTGCTAGCCAACTCCTCCTGAGATCTGGGGAAGTTTACATACTCATGGGCATGTCGGAACATGGCATCCAGGAACTGGTGTAGTACCCTGGATGCTGATGCCTGTGAGATACCCATTATATCCCCGGTTGGCCTTTGAAAGGTACCTGTAGCCAGTATTCGCAAGCTCACACATACCTTTGTGTCCACTGGGATGGGCTCCCCTCTGTTGTCTCTTGTTCTCAGGCGTGGCCGGCACAGCTCCACTATTTGCTGTAACGTGTCCCTGTCCACCCTGTAGCGCTCTACTATCTCCAGGTCTTGCAGCCCCTGGTAGGTCACCCTTGGTCTGAACACTCTCCTTCTCCTATGAGGCCTATGGTAGTTGTCGGCACCCTCCTCCACAACTCCGTCTGTCTCTGACACATACCTATGCATCACGGCCACGGCGGCACCCAACATATACATATTAAAAGTTCCCCGTGTGTTTACACCCTACGGTGCGGCGTTTGGGAAATCGCGCTGTGTTGTGTGCATTCACACTTTATACTGTTGTGCTGTATACCCGGTGATGTCATTGGGTGTGTCTGTGCAGCCGTATCTGTGGATTATCTTCGGTGTTTTACCGTTGCAACTGCAACGGTATTGCCTGTAGTGTTACATTACAGTTGCCTGCATTGGCTTAGCTTTGCATCTTACATTACTGTTTCTGCACGTTGCACCTACTATTGCCTGCAGTGCATCCTGCAGGAACGTGGCATATGATGCATTTTGTCTGCCGCCGCCGTTATGCTACCTCTGTACTTGGCTGTGGTATTTCGGTTCTTTGCTCTTTGCATTTCTACTACATCCCCTACTATCTTTGCATTCCTATGCCTCCCCTTTCCCGTTTTGCAGGAGTCTGCATGCAGAGTTGTCAGCTGCCACCGTTTGCCCTTCCTGGATTGATTGGTGTTGATTGCTCATTACGGCTCCAATTACACTGCTTCCGCATTTCCTCATATTCTCCGCGTTACCTTCCTATATCCGTGGTTGTTGACGGCCGTCACATGACTGGGTTGGGGAACGTAGTCATCCTCGTGCACATGCATCTATGCGGGCATTATGTACTCTCAGCGCATCTATTTCCTCACACGCCAATCCTGCTGCTGTGATGTGCATTGTACAGCCCATGTTTGCTGGCCTCCAATGTGCTTCCTCCTACAGTGGCACACCCCTCTGCGATTGACATGTATCCCGTGTAGGCCACTCCTCGGTGTACTACCGCTGCGCCGTTTGCTCCATCCTTACACCGGCGCCGGTTTTGCGATTCACTATTATCTGCCTCATTTGCATGGCATTGACTGCTAATACATGGTTACGGCGCCGAACACTGCCGCCACTCCTTGACAACCCTTGCGCTGGGGTTGAGGCTTTCCATACATACTATGGTGTGTGGTGGCTGTGCATCTGATGTGTATTATACTGCTCTTTTAGGACATTCTCATATTATTTAATTGTTTTGCACCTTCTGTGCACATATCCGGGGGTTCTGCTGTGGTTTCTGCGTACATAACATTTATGTCATTATTTACAGTTTGGGCATGTTTTCTTTGGACATTCTCGGTGCCTTTCACCATTGGCATATTGCACCTGTATGATACCTGACGTTGACAGCCTTCCATTACTCCTTGGTCATGTTTGGCTAAATGTAAACCGTTTTTTTTGGTTTACATTGCCGTGCCCTTACGCTATGCCTGCCCAGCTTCGTGGATCGCTATTTGCCTTCATTTGCATGGTGCAATACTGCACACAGTGTGATTAGCATACCTACGCCGGGGGCGGCGCAGGTCCGGCGCACACCGGTAGTGCACGTGGGATTGATTCATACCTGAATCGCTCGGTGGCCATATTTGGCTTTATAACGCCGACGCTATGCGGGCGCCTGGCGCAAGGTTCATGAATCCCGGGGCTTCTTTTGCTCCCTTCTATTGTCCCTTACATTCATACATTGCATGGCAACCCCAGTACTTATGTCAAAATCATTCTCTATAACATCATTCCTATTTATTGCCCCCCATACACTATTGCTCATTGGTCTATTGTGACAGCATAATTTGTATGATAGTCTGACTTGCAGTTTTATAACACTTAGAAATTAAAACTAAAACAACTAGCAAATTTACTGAAGTCTGAATCTGCAAAGTTTATTGAAGCACTTTGTCCAAATACTTCTTTGAACTTCATCGAATACTAACATTTACAAAAATCAAGTTTAAATAGTCATGTTTAACCATGATTAAACTCAGCTTGTCTCTCCATCTTAAAATTTAAAGGAACAGTAGTTAAAATAGCATTGTGAACATAATATGCATTTTCCTGTTCTTTAAAATGGCCTTATTTAACAACTAAAATTAATACATTTATCACAGCAACCATATGGTGAAAATCGTATACGAAAATTGTGTAAAAATGTAGAGAGTCTCCTCATTTATCTAACCTTACATTATAAACCTTTTCAAGTAAAAAATTAATAAGTAAAACATAATTTCTATAATGTTGTTACT
Source organism: Protopterus annectens (assembly GCF_019279795.1). Classification (NCBI taxonomy): domain Eukaryota; kingdom Metazoa; phylum Chordata; order Ceratodontiformes; family Protopteridae; genus Protopterus; species Protopterus annectens. The sequence continues at coordinate 443,253,706 of NC_056751.1, forward strand.
ACAGTATTTAATCTCATTAAGCTTTTCAGTTTTAAACAGCATGTGATAGAACACATGTCGTTCAGTCCTGGAAAGTTATAAGCATTGAGAAGAATTTGCCAGAGCAATTCCAACTTTTCTAATAATAAGGTGAACGGGACCCCCTCTTGGATTACTGTCCAGTTGATCAAGTATCCAGAATTTAAATGCATGTTCTGGATATTGTTCTATATGCTTCTCTAAAGCATTGTCCAGTTTGTGTTTATTAATACTATATATATGTCGGTATATGCGGTCTCTCATTCTATGCTTGGTTTTACTGACGTAGAACGAATCACAATTTTGACATTTAGCCACATATACATTCATTTTTGAACTTCAATTAACTTTTCTTCTGTTACTCAAATGTGTATTTATGTGTACTGATGCACCTACATTAATGTATTTGCAATAGAGGCAACTACCACATTGTTTCATCCCTATTGTATATGATTGAATACTGCACTCACCTTCAAATATATTCTTTTTTTTTTCAAAACAATTTTTATTGATTTTAATTGTAACATAATACAATCACATAAAATCATGAGAGATAAAAAAGTGAATCTAAAATGTTAACATATATGTCACACATGTATGTATGTGTGTGTGTGTGTGTGTGTGTGTGTGTATATATATATATATATATATATATATATATATATATATATATATATATATATATATACAGAAATTAATAAGTTATAAAAACCGAAATATATACAAAGACATCCAGTGAAATCACTAGAAATAAACTATTATTTTTTGTTTATATCATACATCACAGGTAAGAAAGGAATGAATAAAATGCACTTATTATAAAAGTTAATACTTTTTCAACAAGTTTTGCAGATTGACCCACAAATGATGATCATATGTTTTGCTAGTTCTAGAAATTGTTTTTTTAATTGTAAATTACATACATCATTTAAAAGATTTTTGAACTCAGAAAATGTTGGAGATCATCCAGATATATATCCAATTCTTTATGGATTTCCTAGCCACCGCTAGTATTGCCCAAAGTAAGCAGTACTTTATTTTTCTAACACATAGTGGAACAGGGTTATTAAATATAACCAAGGATTTGCTTAAAGTTGTCAGTGAAAAGTGCCTGTAATAAATCCATTTACATTTCCCCAAAAGATGTATAAAGTTGGACAATCATAAAACATATGAGCGCAATTTATGTCTATATTTGATTTACATTTATTACATATATTTTGTTTTTTATTAATTTTGTCCATTAATTGAGGAGTACAAAATGACCTGTTCATGAATCTCCAAGTATATAGTTTCCATCTGAACTAGTCCGTTACTTTAAAATTTGAGGTTAATACAGGAGTAGAAATGACACAAGACACCAAGGCTCAAACTTAACAATTTATTAAGCAAAACTTTTCTGAATAAACAGTAAAGCTAATCCTAAATAAACAGAAAAACTAATAGATCATGTACTTACAAGCATATGCAGAAACAAAATCATCTTTGCCACTGATAGGGAAACTTCAAATCCTATCCAGTGCAGCTATCTGTTCAGTCAAGGCAAGGCCGACACTGGCGAAATGTCTCTAAGCTCAGTTCAGGCTGGTGCTGTGATCAAATCCGGATGATGATTTCCATTTTAGCCTTTGAGCTTTTATAGTCTTTGAGTTGATGGAATATTGTAGAAAAATCTGACATTACAGGCTCATCATGAGTTGATGGAATATTTTAGAAAATTACAGATCATTTCCTAAATTGTAAACAATCCTCGTAATGTCTGGTCTTGTGCCCTACTTCCCTTTTTCAAAGAAGAGTTAGCTCACAACCTTGTGATATAGTTCCTCTTTGAAATCCCCACATTCTGGTAAACATCTTTTAAGCTGATAAACAACTTATAGGTTAACAAAAGTTTAGTAATACCAGTAATCAGTGAGCAAGGCCTGCCCTTAAGCATATTGTACTGTTATAATATTAGCAGCATATAGTGAGGTAGTGGCATATCAAAAGCTAGCAATAATCAGTCTAACAATAATTAAACATACACAGTGATATGTGGCTCGAGGCATAGCAGAAACTGGTAGACTGTGTAAATCCGTCACACCATCTCAAAGAAAAAGTTGTTTATCCTGCTGATTTTAATATATTTGCCTTGTCTTGATCAGCCGGAGAATTATTATTAATTAAACTATAATAGTCCCAGTAGTTTTGTGGGCAACTAAATGCTTCTTCTCTTAAGATTCTATAAATGAAAGAAAGTTTGCCTGAGTAAGTATGATTATGTAATAGGGTCGATTGAAGAAATTGTAATAAAATCGTAGGATCATGTTTGGTGGATGAAGAGATCATTTGTAGTTTATTATCTAGAGATAATATGAGTGTTTAATGTCTAGCCACATGGATTTATCCAATTGATATTCCTGTATTATGTGATCAACAGATTTAGCCTTATGTTCAGAAGTCAACTGGAACCAGAACTTGAGCTCATTATGTTTAAAAATGGTGATTTTGTTTGAATCTGTGGTTAAAATAATTTCTTGTGTAAATGCTATGGGGAATAGTAAAAAAAACATTCTTTATATTTAAGATGTTTGTATATAAAATTTCTAAAGTTAATTATGATATAATAAATGTAACTAGCAGTATGACTAGGAGTTATATAGGTGGCAAAATAATCTGTGTAGGATTGCTTATTATTTCTAACTTGTCTGTTGAGGGCCTCTTTATTAACTGCATACCTGATAATTCCCAAAGTAATTTCCATTTGGCTGAATATGAAGTGTCTAAAAGTTGTGTAATTGTTCTGATTATGGAGGAAGTCGAGTAAATATTTAAATCTGGAAATGCTATCCAGCCATTATTCCAGCTATTAAGATATTGATTAAATGCTGTTCTTGTTTTTTTTTTTTGAGACCAGAAAACATTTTTAGTAATAAAGTATTTAACTTATTAATAAACTTTTTTGAAGAAAGAAGTTGAATAGATTGTATAAAATACAACATTTTTGGTAGAATTATCATTTTATAAGGGTTAATCTTTCCTCTGTGGTGAATACTATCATATTTCATTTAAAAAGTAAATTTTGGATATTTTCAAAACACTTGTTAGAGTTTAGTTGTACTATTTAACATCTTTAGCAATAATAATTCCAAGATATGTAATTTGGTCTATATTTGGAGTTTGTTGAACATAATTAAATTTGTTGCTGCTTCTTGAGTATATGGGTAGAATTTTAGTTTTACTATCATTGAAAGATAACCCTGAAATCTTTTGAAAAGCTTTGATTGAATCAAATAAGGATACTATAGAAGAGTCATTTCCTTTTGAGGTGATAAGTACATCATCAGCAAACAATTGGATTTTAGCTGTTATATCTTTATCTGCTTCCAAACCTTCTATATTGCTGTTATTTCTTATATTTGCCCATGGCTCCATTATCAGTGTGAACAATAATGGGGAAAGGAGGGCAACCTTGTTTTGTACCTTTTATGACAGGAATTTTATTAGAGATGTATGAGCCTATTTTAATTTAAGCATAAGTTCCTTCATATAAATGTTTTAAGAGATTAATAAAGTTGTATGAGAAGTTTAAACACTCGAAGTGTGAACAAGTAATCCCAATTAATTGAATCAAAAGCTACATTTATGTCAAGACTAACGTCAAGTTCTTTCTTTCTTTTCCTTTGAGAAAAAAATCAATAAGAGCTAGTGTTCGCTTTGTATTATCAAAGGTGCTTCTATTGGTCACAAAGCCTGTTTGATTATCATCTATTACTTATGGTGGAAACATATTTAGTCTTTCAGTGAATATATTAATAAACATCTTATAATCGACATTTAATAGGGATATGGGTCTGTATGAGGAACAATTTTTAGGGTTTTTGTTAGATTTTAGAATGGGTGATATGAAGGTATATTTCCATGAAGGAGGTAGTATGGTATAATTTTGGGCTGTATTATATACATTATGTAAAAGGGAGATAGCTATTTTGGGCATAATCTTATACATTTCGAAAATTATGCCATTTCCTGGCACTTTGTTAGGTTTAAGCTTATTCATTTGATTTTGTACCTCTGTTAAAGTGATTTGTTTATCGATAAAGTTTATTTGTTGTTTATTTAGTTTATTATATAAGTTTTTAATAATAAAATCCTTTATTGTATCCTTTGATTCTATTTGTTGTATGGTTTGATTTCATGAAAATGAATTCTAAATTCTTCTGTTATATCTTGTATACTTTTTCTTCCTTTTAGAGTATATATTTTTAATGTAATTGTTTAGTCTTTTGGTTTTGTTTTTGAGGTCGGTTAAGTGTTTAGAATTTTAAGAGTAGGCAAGAAATTTATATTTTTCAAGAGTGATCATCATTTTATGATGAAGAATAGTTCTATATTCTTCGTTTACTTTATCTCATCTCTTATATTTTTGGAAGTAAGATCATCTTTATTGTTGAGATGCAGTGTATCTAGTTTATCCTGTATTGTTCTGATACCTTTTTCCCAAATTTTCTTTTTATTGTAATACTATTTATTAATTTGCCCATATAAATAAGCTTTAAGGGCATCCCAGACATATATGTCATGTGTAATGGAAGTTGAATTTACAGTTATAAAGTTTAATATGTCTTCTTTTAGGAATGATTGGAATTCTTTAAGTTGTATAAGGTATGCCGGAATTCTTTTTGTTTGAACATTGGGAATATTGGTAATATTGAGCTCGAATGTAATAGAGTTATGATCTGAAATTGGGCAGGGTATAATTTTACTGTTAGATAGATAATTTATTATCTGTGTAGAGAATAATATTCTATCCATTCTGGAGAATGTTTAGTGTCTGTTAGAATAAAATGTATATTGTAATGAGTTATGTTTTACAAAGTCATGAATGTCTTTAAGTAGGTATGTGTCCATGAATTTTATTAACTGCTTAGCTTGTGGTGTAATTTTTCTTTTCCCTAGAGTAGTTGTATCTTTTAGATCTAAAATGCAATTAAAATCACCTGCCATTATAAGGTTTCCTTCAGAATGAGATATTATTTGATTTAAAAGTTGTCTGACAGTATTGGTACCAATACCTGGGAACCAATAATTGTTAGTGTACAATTTTTTGTTTATTTCAACTATGGCCAAACATAACAGTCCTCTGTTGTCTTGATATATTTTAATTATTTTAGGTATAGGGGAAGATTTATTCCATAGGATGGCTACACCTCTTTTCTTTTTTATGTTCTGAACTTGTAATAATTATGCATTTGTTTGTATCTAGAAACTTAATATATTTCATGAAGTGAGTTTTTTTGTAAGAAGATTGTTTGGTTTGTGTAATGCTAGGTATTTGAACATACTACTTTTATAGGGGTTATTCAAACCATTTATGTTAATTGATAAGCCTCTTAACATAGTCATATTATATAATAATGTGTAAAGGATTGATTAGTAGCATATCAGTATCACGTATGTAGTTAGTGGATCTCACTCCAAAAAAAATTGTTTAACCTGTGAATAATAAACCTTAAATCATTGTGAGAAATATGTATTTCATAAACTTTATCTAATATTTCTCTGCATATAAGGTACACTGGATGTCAAAAAGAATGTTTTTGTAAAGATGGTGACATGTTGCATATTAAAAAAACACAATACAGCTCCCCGCCTGGAGTTATACCTTCAGATATATTCTTGAGTGTTCTACCCTTCCTAGTAATGAATCTTTGTTCTGTTCCCAATTTGTCCACTATTAGTTTGTCCTCTAACAGAATATTCCAAAGTTTTATCAGTACGTTTTTTATGTAATGATAATCAAGGTTAAAAGTTGTAATATAGCTCATTGTGAAATCAGTTTGGTTCATACCTGTCCCAATGATTGTGTCCTGCACCTGATTTTCCATATCAACCTGACTATCATTCATAGAATAGTCATTCAACCCAGTAGGGTTTTGTATACTCAAAATGGGTATGTACACACCTTTAATTCTTTTCTCCACAACTTCTATTAGTTTATCAAAGTACTCGGGTATGGTCTTTTTGTGAATAATTTCTTCAAGAACTGGCACGCACTATGGAAGTCATCTGTAGACACCATTCTGGCAGCCCTTACTAATTGCCCTTTTACCACCAATCTTTTTTGGTGGTAAGGGTGTGCACTTGTATAGTGCAAGAATATGTTTGAATATGATGGTTTCCTATAAATTTTTGCTTTGTATCTCTTTTCAACACAATTTTTGGTAAGTTGGACATCTAAGAATGCTATTTCATTTGGGGCAAAATTATATGTAAATACTAAGACGTCTGTAGTCTCATTAAAATAATCAATGAGATCTTTTGCCTCTTCATGTTTCCCTTTTATTAGTAAAAAGATGTCATCCAAATAGCGTGTAAAATAAATTATTTTTGAGGCTATTCCTTTCTTATTGAGTACAAATTGATGTTCCCAGTAACTCATAACCAAATTCATGAAGCTAGAGCCACAGGGGGAACCCATGGCTACTCCACTTTTTTGTAGGTAATAGTTTCCTTTAAAATAAATGTAATTATGGGATAGAACTATGTCTAGAATTTCTTCCACTAGACTGATGTCATTCTGGGGAACCCCTTTCTTCCTTAGTAATTGACTAACCCACTCTATGCCCAATGCTTGTGGTATTGACGTATATAAATCCTTTATGTCTACTGTAAGGAAGATGTACTGTTCGTCATACTTCAATTCATTAATTTTTTTGCAGGAATGACCATGAATCTTTACATATTACTTCTTCTGTTACATATTTTTTAAGTATATTGTCTATCACTTTAGCACATGCATATGTGGCAGAATTCCTGCCATCAACTATAGGTCTAAGTGGAGGGTCAAATAAACATTTATGGATTTTGGGGATCCCAAGCATTGTGGGGTGCCACTGGTGTTAAATACAATAATACAAGAATCATAACAGACTTACTAAACAGCTTAGATCAAAACTTGCTTAAAAACAAAAAACTCCACTTAAGTGGAATACTTCCAAGAATGTATAATAGCTAACATTGTACCAAAGGGTTTGAGAATGTATCAATACCCTACTGGTCTGGTACCCGATTCTTTATTCCACTAGGAGCTAATAAAATTATTTAATAAACAAGGACTAGATCTTCTAGATCTCATGTGTAAACATTATAGCATTATGGCTGACGAACTAATGGATATAACATCTGTCCTGGATGTTCAAATAAAAACTCATGCTGATTTTGAATGGTATAAATACTAGTACTCTCGTATTTTCCAGTCAATTGATTTTCATTTGAACAAATCCAAAGCCACTAAGGTAAAAAAAAACTTGGGTGTGGGTATGCCTTACCATTCTGGTATTGCTGGCGATCACACTCATCAGTTGCACAAGTGTGGAAGGGGTGGGCTAGCGCAAATGCCAATCAACCACATAGTGTAACAGGAAGTCAGGAGTACATGCAGAGGGGTGGCACTTACAAAATGCAATGGCGAACAACAGTTCTGAACACTTGGTTCAGCAGGATGTTACAGAACTACAGGACAGCAGTTTTGATGCTCCTAATAACCAGTATGAGGGTCCGAGAATAAGCGCGTGTATACAAAACCGGAATGGTCAACAGAATCTTACCAACAATCAACAGAATAATAATTATCAGGGTTTTTCAAGGGGAGGCCAGCAAAACAGACAGAACCGGAAGAAAAAGCACAACAAATGGAAGTAACGGAGAATTTGGATAACAACACTACAGGAATGCCAGCTATAATTTTGAATATGGAAGGTGACTTTTTTTGTTTATAACTTCTCTACATTGAATATTTCTGTTGAGATGGCTAACACCTTAGCTAAAGGAATGACTTTTACACCAGCTAGGAGAATGGACATATCTAACAGCATTCTTGATTTGAAAATGTATGTTAGGAATCTTAATTTAAAATTATTCTTGGGTAACACAGTTGTACAATCACAAGCACAATATAGAATATCAAGTACATACAATCCCCCTTTGCACAACTTGTTACATACATTTGAAAATATATGTGAATTGGACATGAAAACATACCAAAAGGAAAATAAATTCAGGGGTTATGAGTATAATTTTACTAAAGATGAGCAAGCATGGTTCAACTTGATACGATCAGCTAAGGTACGTGTCATGAAGCCTGACAAAGGTGGAGGCCTTGTATTTATGGATTTGGATGACTATGAAACTAAAATAGAATCAATATTAGCTTCTAGTTCATATCAGAAAGCATCCTTTAATGACTACAACACAGCTAATGAACGTATCAAAATCATGTTTATATCACATTATCGAAAGATGAAAATAGCGACTGCTATTTCATCGGCCCCAAAACATCTAAACATGAAAATATCGACATTCAGAACAGCACATTTTTTCCCATGGAAAAATTTGCTGCTCCAAAAAACATACACACAACACAAGCACATCAAACAAACAGCAACCACAAACATACACTTAAATTCCTACATATAACACTACACTAAACTAAACATACACTACTATCTACCCACTTACCTTAACTCTAAGGTCCGTCACTATCACACACTCAACTAACCAGCGCCCTAACTCACTTAAACCGCCCCCTAACCTTAAAGTCTGTCACTATCGCACACACCTAACCCTTACTCACTTAACCTGCCCCTAACCCTAACGCACAAACAATCGCACACTTACCTGAACCCAACCGTAACTTTCCACCACAGCACTAAGAATAGCAAAGCCACAGAAATGACCAACCAAATTCTTTCCCAAGGAAAGAATTCTCTGTTCTGCAGCTTCGCTATTCTTACCATTCGCTGAATAGTGTTCGATATCAGAACATTCGAAGTTTTAATACTTGGATGTTCTGATATAGACCCTCAAAATTTACACCAATGATTTATTCATAGAGGGAAAGATAGATATAGACATGTACAACTACATGATAATGTTAACACCAGTGGCACCCACAATGTTTGGGGTCCCCAAAATCCATAAATGTTTATTTGACCCTCCATTTAGACCTATAGTTGATAGCAGGAATTCTGCCACATATGCATGTGCTAAAGTGATGGACAATATACTTAAAAAATATGTAACAGAAGAAGTAATATGTAAAGATTCATGGTCATTCCTGCAAAAAATTAATGAATTGAAGTATGACTAACAGTACAACTTCCTTACAGTAGATGCAAACGACTTATATACGGCAATACCACAAGCATTGGGCATAGAGTGGGTTAGTCAATTACTAAGGAAGAAAGGGGTTCCCCAGAATGATATCAGTCTAGTGGAAGAACTTCTAGACATAGCTCTATCCCACAATTACATTTATTTTAAAGGAAACTATTACCTGCAAAAAAAGTAGAGTAGCCATGGGTTCCCCCTGTGGCTCTAGCTTCGTGAATTTGGTTATGAGTTACTGGAAATATCAATTTGTACTCAATAAGAAAGGAATAGCCTCAAAAATAATTGATTTTACACACTATTTGGATGACATCTTTTTACTAATAAAAGGGAAACATGGAGGCAAAAAATCTCATTGATTATTTTAATGAGACTACAGACTTCTTAGTATTTACATATAATTTGACTCAAATGAAATAGCATTATTAGATGTCCAACTTACCAAAAATTAAGTTGAAAAGAGATGCCAAGCAAAAATGTATAGGAAACCATCATATTCAAACACATTATTGCACTATACAAGTGCACCCCCTTACCACCAAAAAAGATCGGTGGTAAAGGGCCAGTTAGTAAAGGCTGCCAGAATGGTATCTACAGATGAGGACTTCCATAGTGAGTGCCAGTTCTTGAAGAAATTATTCACAAAAAGACCATACCCGAGTACTTTGACAAACTAATAGAAGAAGTTGTGGAGAAAAGAATTAATGTTGTGTACATACCCATTCTGAGTATACAACACCCTACTGGGTTGAATGACTATTCTGTGAATGATAGGTTGATATGGAAAATCAGGTGCAGGACACAATCATTGGGACAGGTACAAACCAAACTGATTTCACAATGAGCTATATTACAACTTTTAACCTTGAGTATAGTCACATAAAAAACATACTGATAAAAAATTGGAATATTCTGTTAGAGGACAAACTAATAGTGGACAAATTGGGTACAGAACCAAGATTCATTAATAGGAAGGGTAGAACACTCAAGAATATATTAGAAGGTGAGTGCAGGATTCAATCATATGCAATAGGGATGAAACAATGTGGTAGTTGCCCCTATTGCAAATGCATTCATGTAGGTGCATCACTGCACATAACACACATTTGAGTAACAGAAGAAAAGTTAATTGCAACTCCAAAATGAACGTATATGTGGCTAAATGTCAAAATTGTGATTCTTTCTACATCGGTAAAACCGAGCATAGAATGAGACCGCATATACCAACATATATTTTGTATTAATAAACACAAGCTGGACAATGCTTTAGCAAAGCATATAGAACAATATCCAGAGCATGCATTTAAATTCTGGATACTTGATCAAGTGAACAGTAATCCAAGAAGGGGGTCCATTCACCTTATTATTAGAAAAGTTGGACTTGCTCTGGCAAATTCATCTCAGTGCTTATAACTTTCCAGGATTGAACAACATGTGTTCCATCACATGCTGTTTAAAACTGAAAAGCTAAATGAGATGAAATATTGTAGTAACAACATTATAGAAATTGTTTTACTTATTTTTTACTTGAAAATGTTTATAATGTAAAGTTAGATAAATGAGGAGACTCTTTACATTTTTACACCATTTTCGTATATGATTATGTTGCTGCTGCAATAAATGTATTCATTTGCTTGTTAAATAAGGCAGTTTTAAAAAACAGGAAAATGCATATTATGTTCACAATGCTATTTTAACTACTGTTTCTTTAAATTTTAAGATGGAGAGACCAGCTGATTTTAATCATGGTTAAACATGACTATTTAAACTTGATTTTTGTAAATGTTTGTATCTGATGAAGTTCAAAGAAGTATTTGGACGAAAAGCGTTTCATTAAACGTTGTGGATTCAGTCTTCAATGAAGCTGCCAGTTGTTTTTGTTTTAATTTCTCAGTTTTTTGTATCTTGGATTTTGGAGTTTTTAAGTTTTATAATTCTTCCCTGTACTACTTCACCACCACCATTCCTTTATTTCACGTGTGTCTTTGGGCCATTTTGTACCTTCCATTTTCACTATTTTATTTATTATTTTATTTTATTTTACATTTATTTACCGGGCTAGTCCAATTGGATATATGTCCTTTTTCAGCAGAGGCCTGGGGAGAAAAGCTCCAAAACATACAAGTAGAAAGTTATTACATGTATACATGATAGATACAGATAGCAAATTCATCTCAATATTTCACTACAATGAACATTTAGAAAGACACACATTATGACATGTTAAAGCATACACAATTCATGGACTAACAGTAACAGTCTAAGTGAAGCAAAAAGTACACTTATACCTAGGGATATAGAACAATAGTTAGTCAGGGTAAGAAAAGGGACGTAGCCAACGTGTTTTAAAGTACTGTTTAAGGTTATATTTGAATTGGGTTATTGAGGAAATGGAAGTAAGATCAGTAGGCAGTGAGTTCCAAGTTTTTCCAATGGAGTTGGCTAACAAGTAGTCACCAGATGAGTTGTTGGTTTAACTGTTTGTACTAGTAGCCTGTTGGATGAGCGTAGGGTCTTGAGGTTACTGTAGGGGGTGATAAGGTTAGTGAGTATGGGTGTGTTTTCAGGTTGGTAAAGAATCTTATGTGCAATTATAATTTGGTTGTACTGAAGTTGGTTAGGCAATTCAAACCACCCTAAATGACTTAAGTTATGACAGAGGTGAGTTCTGTATGCAGCTCCAGTGGCAAATCTAGCAGTGTTATTGTAGGAGCTTGATAGTTTAAGGTCATTTTTACTCAAGTTTGTAAATATGGGGGAGGCATAAAGGAGGTTAGAGAGTAAATGTGTGTGTGGGCAATAACAGTCCTAGCAAGTGGGGTTAGGAAGGGTTTAATCCTGTATAGTGAGCCAAGTTTTTTTACTCACTGCTTTTATAGTTTGGTTAATATGCATATTAAACTTTAGGTTATTATCAATTATTACCCCTAGTAGTTTAGTAGAGGGATCAGGTGATATGATGGTGTCACTGTTTGACTTAACAGTAAAGGTAAGTGATGAGTACCTACGGGTTGGAGAGAATAGTAGTAGCTGTTTTCTTAGGATTTATTACGAGTCGACAGTTAAGCAACCAGTTTTTAACTGTATTAAAAACATTATTATACAAAAACATTAAGAGATATAAAAACATATTTCCCCACATTATTATTATACAAAAACATTAAGAAATATAAAAACATATTTCCCCACATTATTATAATACAAAAACATTAACAAATATAAAAACATATTTCTCCACATTATTATACAAAAACATTAACACGTATAAAAACATATTTCCCCACATGTATTCCTTTTCATGTCCCCCCAGTTGTTACATCACTACTTATTACTTATGTCTTAATAATCCAAAAAATGTCTGTAAAGAACGCCAGTAAACGAAAATACCAAACAGGAATTTTATAAAATTCCTGTTTGGTATTTTCGTTTATTGGCGTTCTTTACAGACATTTTTTGGATTATTAGGAGTCCTGAATATAACCTCTGGATTACTAGGAGCTTTTTAGAGGTGCAGCAACCTGCAACGGTGGTATTTATCAGTTTGTGGTTTTGTTTTTGAGTCGTGCAGAATTACTTATTTCTTCTTAAAATTAAATATTACATACATGATTACTGCAGTAAATTGTACATTATAAATAGATATGAAAACTATATCTCCTACCCTGTGGGCTTGCCTCTTTGACTGTATTACCCATCATTGACCTGGGAATTGATCCAGTTTTTCCCATTGTTTTGAAAAGTTTTGAGGCTGGGATCCATAGGATGAGTTTCACAATGAATGGATCTGTTTTATTTAATACATTTTTCTTGACCTGCCACAGGCACCTGTCACTCAGTGTCCATTCCTTCCAATTATTTATTGTCTCTCTCTGTGGTCACTATGATTCCTTCTTTAGCCCTGCCTTACACCACAGCTTTGCCATTTGTCATAAATGCTTCTATCTAGCTTGTTTTGTTTGTCCAGAGTTCATTTTTGAGTCACATGAAACATCCTACACTATGTACTCCTATCTCCTTTGAGGTCTCCCTTATCTGACTCAGCTTGCACTCTTTTTCTTGCCAAAATCTCATTTTGGAAAGGCTTCTCATGTTGCTGCATTTTTTAAATAACCATTTCACTTGTTCCCCCTGCACCATTTTGATTCTTCTTATCTCCTTGTTGTCCCTTTGTGATTTATTTTCTGTCTCATCTCTTTTACTGGCATATGGCTGCTATACACTTCCTAGTCTGGTTTTCTTACATATGGGGTTTTTGGCATCTGACATCACACATCCTGTCAGTGCCTGTGAGATCCCACTCATAGGTTCATAGATGTTTACTAGGCTAACAACCACAAGGGCTTTTTTAAGCCTAGCCATGCATCCCGAATCTCTGACAAGTTCTGATGCCCTTGGTAAGTGTAAGCAGGGGTTTGAGAGATGAACCATTTACAGGTTACCTGTGTCCATTAGAGACATAGGTGCCAAACCAGAGATGAATTTCTGGTTTCCCATCTAATTGTTCAAGTTGTACTTGAACTGGGTTAGGGAGGAACTCTGATTCACATGGATGGGGAGCCTGTTCCATAGAAGGGTAGTCGCTGGGATACATACTTATCTCTCCAGCAGGTCCTATTTATATCACAGGCAAGGTTTAAGTCTTTAGAACAGGTAATTCTGGTACTGTTTTGTTTTTTGGCTATGCAGGAGGTCCATTGAGTGGGATGTAACAATGCCCTGTATGCCTTACATAGATCTCTCCTCAAAAGCCTGTAGGAGAATGAATACAGGGATAGGGCCTTAAGGTAGTCTGCATAGGACATATTACTTATGCCCTGTATTCTTTTAGTGAGGAACGTCTGTGGCCATTCCAGTTGTTGGATATGGCTGGTTAGGTACATATCAAAGGGCGCATTGCACTCAATGATAGGTCTGATGAATGTCAAATATAGTGGAACAATGACTTCCTTGGACTTGGATGTTATGCCTTTTTTATAGGTTGTGCAATATAGAATCATTTGCTCACCACTGTAGACACATGATGATCAAAGACTAGATTACTATCTGTGTGTTTCCCTAAGCCCCTGACTACTGGGTCACCTCAAACGAGCGTGTTCTCAATATGACAGTTACCAGTGATGGATGACTTCCCAAAGGATACCGCTATGCATTTCTTGGCATTAAGTTTTAGTCCATGGCTCTGACACCAGTTGTTTTTCTGTGTCAGCCCCTCTTGGAGAACATTTGTGTCACAGTGAGATTCAACAGCTCCTAATTTGCAATAATCTGCAAATTTAGTTAGCCGGAGACCACTGACATTGGCCTTGACTTCTGAGAAGTAAATAGGAAAAAGGAGTGGTCCAAAGACTGATCCCTGAGGGACTACACTTGTGACTGGCCTCTTTATAAAGGTGGACTCCCCAGTTCGAACTTCCTAGGTCCTGTCTGTGACCTAGTTGGCTATCCACCAGGTGTTATACGGATTTGTACCTAACCTCTTGAGTTTGTCAACAATGCCTGAGTCAGGTATTGTCAAATGCCTTGACCAGGTCAAGGTAGGCATTGTGAACAATTTTTCCCTCATTTATTGCTTTGAGACGTTTTCAAAGATGTCCACCAGGTTGATTTGCATGATCTGCCCTTGATGAAACCAAACTGGGTTGGGTCCAGTGTCTGGAGGTTTTCTATATCTCTATTGATCATCTCCATTATAATTCTTTCCATGGCTTTACATACAAGACTAGTGAGACTTGAGTCTATAGTTTCCAGGGTCTGTAGATGGCACACCTTTGTGCAGAGGGATGACTGTTGCCTTTCTCCATTCTGGAGGCATGAAACCTGTTTGGAGGCTACAGTCAAATAGTAATTCCAGAGGTCCTGATATGTCATGTTTCATGCTATTTAGAAGGCATCCAGGGCATACCTCTCAAATTCTTAGAGCAAGAAATCTGGACAAAGCCATACATAAAAGTGGGACAAATGCCCCAAAATAGGGACAGTTTTTGAATATTGCTTTCACAATCTTAGAAAGTTAATAGAATAACTACTTTTGCATTAGCATGTATTTTCTGATGGGTTTGAAGTCTGAAATGCAAATGTATGTCATTATTTTCTAACTTCAATCTTTAATGAGTTGCACTAATTTTCCAGAAAGTCACCATTTTATGAAAAAGGGGCCAAAAAATCAGGTAAATTCTGGACATTCTGCAAAAATCTGTACATTTTAGAGGTATGATCTGAGGATATTGTCTGGGCCCATTGATGCAGTGTTCTTGGTCTTAGAGAGACCATTAAGGACCTGTTCCCTAGTGATAGTAGGGGAGCTGTATTTGATATTTCCTGGGGGAATGTTGAGGGGGAGAGAGAGGGGTAAAGTTTTGGAGTTGAATGTATCAGTCATGAGGTTTGTTATATCTTCAGGCTCAGTATAGGTGGCTCCATTTACAATGAGCTCTGCACACAATTGTGTATTGCCTTTGAGATTCTGGACATAACTAAAGAATGCTTTATTTTCCTTGGCCTGGGCGGCCAAACTTACCTCAAATTTGGCTTTGGTAGATATTTTGTCCTCTGCTTTATTTATTTTCTTTGAGAGTGCTTTTATCCTGCTGGGTGCTGCACCTCCTAATTTTTGCCATGATTTTCTTCCTCCTGTTATGCAGTCTATTGACGGATGGCTTATTTTTAGAGTTAGTTATGTACTTCTTCCTGGTGGCTACAACGGCCTCTATGCAGCTATTAAAATGCTTGTACAGGGTTTTTGTGAATGGTTCTGCATAGGCAGCAGTGTTTTCAGGGTTTTGGGGGGGCTTGAAATTTTGCTAGGTTTTCACTTAATAGCAGGAGGTTAGCCTTAGAATAGTTCCTGAATATTCCAGGTTTAGCTGGGGGTCCAGGTTTTATTTTTACTTCAAAGCAGATCTTTATTTTTGTGGTCTGACCTTACCAGGGAAGGCATTACAGTAGCAGGTGTGCAGCACTCTTCTGTACTAGTAAGGATCAGATCCAGTATGGTTGCACCCCTGGTTGATGTATTGACTATCTGGTCCAGGGACTTTGTGTTTACAAAATCCAGGAATCCCTGTGCCTGTACGTTTGGTTTCATATAGGATTCCCAGTTAATGGTGGGATAATTAGTCACCCATGAATATGGTATTGGGTTGGATGGTTAGTGTTTCTAATAAATTTAAATGCATGGTATGGGTTTCCTGGTACATGGCGGGGATCCTATAGCTTGCAAGAAAGTGGTATTGGATTTTGCCTGTGGGGATTTGAACATGGAACAGCTCAAGTGCATTGCCCTGTTTATTTACTTAGACACTCCTTTGTCTAAGTTTACTCTCCCAGTCCACATCTTCCAGGTGATTCCAGTTTAACTGCCTATGTAGTTTAGCCATCTGTGATATATTTGCTTAAACTTTTGAACATCTCCGACATTGTGTAGTCTGAACTATTCCCCCTTCATGCTATAGTTCAAGAATTACGAGGTATTTCAACTGTACAGCTGTTTAGTCATTCTTAGTTTATTTAATACTTCCAGCATAGCTTCCCACCTTGTATAGAATGTTAGCAAATAATCCTTCCCCAGTTTTATGAACATTTCAGCAAATGGTATAAAATAATTTGACTTTATTTCATTTTCTACAGCAGAAGAAAGGAAGCATGCCAAAACATGTCCAAGTCTGCTTTCTACTATTCTAATTCTTATCTTCTTTATTAGTGTCTTGGGATTTCCTGGTATCCCAAGTCTCTCGTGTAATAGTTGCATAACAAACTGTTCCAGTTCACTGTTGCCCACTCCATTCTATTCCAATTATTTTGATGATAGTCCCTCTTGAATAATCTTCAAGATCATCTTTTTTGGCTGTATTTTGTTATGTCTGTTAGCTCTTTTATTCTGTGAATCTGTCTTTACAACTCCGCTTTAACTGTTGCGTTTTTCTTCCACCAGATGCCACACGTTTCTTTGTAGCCTTTCACCTTCTCTTTGTTGTCTTACAATGTTTGTTTTAAGCAGCTTACAGCCTATTGTGATTATTTTTCAAACAAAATACACAATTGACTATCCTTGATTTCAGCTTTAAAAGCAGCCATCTGTTCCTCTCCCTCCTTTTGCTAACTCATCTTTTGTTTGAGTTTTTTATTTTTATTTTTCTGTGTGTTTTTCTCTCATGTCTCCTCTATCACTACAAACACTGTTTTTATCCAAATTTATGAAGGCCCTATCCTGAGCTTTGTACTTAGGAAGCTGTCATGTCTGGATTCTGTAACATCTATAAATCTGTTTGTGCGTGAGTGTGCGTGTGTGTTAGTATGAGATCTATATAAATTCTTTGATGTGAATTTCTCCCCCTCCCCCAACAGTCCCATACCTCCTATTACTTATAGAACTCTGAAGTTGCACAAGAGTGAGGGAAAGAAGAAATTCCATTTACCTGATGACTGCCAACTCCTGCAAAAGTACACATCACCCTCAACCAGTATAAGTGAATGGAGCACATCAATTTACTTTCATTATTATACCATGACCCCCCCCAAAACATGCACGCTGATTGGCCAGCGTGCACATTGTAAATCGAGTTATACTAATGGAAAAAGGTCCGGTTGCCCGAACTTTTTTCCATTAGTATAACTCTACTTTTAAAACACTGTCTTGCTATGTTAAATGGGTTTAACATAGCGAGACAGCTTTAAAATAAGCAACGGAGATCTCCGTTGCTTATTTTAAAGCTGTCTCGCTATGTTAAACCCATTTAACATAGCGAGACAGGTTTTAAAAAGCAACGGAGAAAGCAAGATCTCCGTTGCTTTTTATACTGTTTCGCTATGTTAAATGGGTTTAACATAGCGAGACAGTTTTAAAATAAGCAACGGACATCTCCGTTGCTTATTTTAAAACTGTCTCGTTATGTTAAACCCATTTAACATAGCGAAAACAGTAAAAAAAAAAGCAACGGAGATCTTGCTTTCTCCGTTGCTTTTGCCCACATCTCTGATGTACTGCGCAGGCGCTCAGTACATCAGAACTGCCGCTGATGCCAGACATCTGCGGAAGGGCAGTAAACAGGCATTATACTATGCCATTATTTAAGAAAAGTAATAGTTTCTTTTCTTAAATAATGTCATATAATAGCAATAACCACTTCTGGTGTGGGTAATGCTGTATTTACCCACGGTTGGCTTTGTTTGGTCCCAAACCACGCCAACCGTAGGTAAATCCAGCATTACCCACACCCAGGCGTGGGTTATTGCTATAATAAAACACATCGACTCTCACTTAAACTCTTTATAGCATTTCACCAAATACTTTTTAATCCAATGTTGCATAGTGAATTTCAAGCAAGCAGGTCAATAGATCTTGTTTGTGTGTGTGTGTGTGTGTGTGTGTGTATATATATATATATATATATATATATATATATATATATATATAGACACACACACACACACACACACACACATTATGTGACAGGATCATGGGAGTGTAGCTCCCAAAGTAAGATAAAATAACACAGAAATACATTAAATGTATAATGAAATACATAAGTGGTTTTATTTAATAATTGTAATCAAACATATTTTTTAAAAATCTCAATTCTCACACTACCCAGTCTCACACTTCTGAAATAAGAACCTTTAGTCATTGCAAGTCGCATATACTTCTCCATCCATGTGTAAAACAATGTTTCTGAAATGGTTTGGAATGCTTCTTTGGTGACATCTGGGGTCATTTCAGAGCAGGATCCACTTCTGAGAGACTTGGTTGGCTACAGTCACCTGCATTAGAAGTTGAAGTTAAGTGCAAACTTGCAGTACTGTATTTTAGTCTTCTGTTAAGTATAAACTTGCAGTTTTAAAAGTACTGCATTTCATTTTTTTCTACTACCTAATAGTTTCACTGAATAGTGTGCTGTGTCTCTCTCTGCAGTTAGTTCTCCACCCACCGTCCCTGTTCTTGTCTTGGTGTTAGTGTTGGTGGCTCTGGAATTGCCCACCCCTCCTGTAAGTCTGTATTTGAACATTCCTCCTGAGTCCATATCATTTGCTCACTTTACTGAGTACAGTGAGATCATAATCTGAGTCTAGTGTTTACTCTACTTAATACAGAGAGAAGATTTGAGAAGGCCAACCCACTTAGGTTCTTCCTTCCTCTCTCCTTGCACTTTACTAACAAATAAAATGCATGTTATTCATCTGCTTTTACTGTATTTGTGTTTCCTCCTACTTTATTTTGCTTTTGCCTCTTCTTAAAAGGACTCAATTGTATTTATTCTGCTGCATTTATTACTGCTTGGTAGTAGCCTGATTAAATTGTAACTGCTATTCTAAGTCTTTTTGATTTAAGCACTTGGGCTTCATACCTGTTGTTTTACATTAAGAAGGTTTGTGGTCTGCACGGTTGTGGCAGGACAGGTAGCTTACATCCTAAGCTGGGAATTGCTGATTGAAAGCTGTGTCTGCTATTCTAAAAGTGTATTAGTTCTGGTTTAAGCACTTGGGCTTCAGGCCAGTTATTCTACATTAAGAAGGTTTGTGGTCTGCACTCTTGTGGGAGGAGATGCTGGATTCTGCCCTTCTGAGCTGGGAATTTCTGGTCACAGGCTTATTGTACCTGCTTATTTGAACTGTTTCTATCTGAAATTGGTGCTCCTTATTGCTGTACCATAGACCAGATTCAGGCCTGCTGAATCTAGCTTTGTTTGTATAGCTTGAGCACTGATCCAGGCCATCTTTTTTTGGAGAAGGTTTCCCTGCATCCTAGTGACAGGAGTGTGCAGTTAGAGCTTGTCTGATTGAAGACTGCTGGAACAGGGCTCAGTTTCTAGCTTTTTTTCTGGTTAATTGGGTAACTTGTTTAAATCAGTTTGTTCATTTTATATTGTTTTATATATATATATATATATATATATATATATATATATTGCACTTTATTCATCAACTTTTACTGTACTTGTGTTTCTTCCTACTTTATTACTAGAGGCATTGACTACAACTCTGATATGAGATATATAACAATAAGTATCCTTTTATGTGCATGTAAAGTGTTTTTGATTGTATCTGCTTTATTTTCTGAGAAAAAAACAGAAAAAAACTTGTTTCCCACCTTTCTAAGCTAGTATAGTCCAGTTTTCAGGTTAGTGCTGAATTCAGGGCAGTGTTACAAATCTGTGTTTGCCCATACCTTACTTGGATAGAAGGACGTTTCTCTGTTCACCTGTCAGAAAGGGGAGCTTTGAGCAGCTTATCTGTCCCTGGAGGAGGAGTTTCAGCCCAGAATTTAGTTTATTGGCCATTTAGGGCTAATTTCTATCTCTTTCATTTCCCTGCTATAAAAAACACATTTGCCTGGTTTTGCGCCCCGGGCAGCACCGGTTAGCTAGGGTATAACTAGTCTCAGCTCCACAAAGTCTCCTTCAAGTTTTCCCTTAGAACTAGACAAACTTTCAACTTAAGCATTCAAGCCATTCATTTCTCAGCCCGACATTTGCTCAAAACTCATAACTAGCACTTATAAACCCTAGCACTAGATCCCCCTTTACTGTACAGAAGAAAAAGGTTCTCTATTTGACCTTACCAGCCATTCAGTAAAACAGTTCACTGTACCTATCCAGGCATGTCCAAAGGGCAGTTTTAGGTGTACTCTTCAGTCCAAATGGTGAATCTGGGCATTTTGAGGCAATGTTACAACTGCCTCATGAACACAGACAACTCTCTCCTCTTACCACCAAACACTAATACATGCGAGAGATGCAATTATACAGCCAAACTGGAGGCTAAGCTGTCTCAACCAAACACTGGATCAGACAGTCAAGAGGAGAAGGGAAATTCTTGCATCACACCACCAGTCTCACATAGACCCATTAAACCAGCACCGGCAGAAAACACACAAATACATGAAAACATAGTTGGAGGCTCTAAATAAAAATCTGCAAAAGCAACAGAGACCTCCAAAGCAGACATCCAAGCAACTTCCACCCCCCCCAACACAAACCATGAAACACAAACTTCACAAAACCAGTGTGCCACGCAATCACAGCCCTTAAGGCAAAATAACATACCCAACATACTAGTAATAGGTGACTCTATAGTCAGGCATACTGATGTTCCACTCACCATGCTGAATAAGGAGAAGGTTACTGTTAGCTGCCTGTTGGGTGCTAGGATCCACTACATAACACAAACACTCAGGTCACTCCAGAACAAGTACAAATATGAGTCTGTCATTGTCCTTGTTGGTGTGAATGACCTGAGCCGTAACTCCCTGGACTACATGAAGAGAGACATGGAAGAGCTCTCTGATCACATAGCCCAGGCCGATATGACCCTGACCCAGAGTACATCCTGCCCTCACCAAGAATGATACCATGATATAAAGAAAAAAAATTCAATTTCAACAATTGGCTATGTTTCCTGTGTCATTCAAAGGGGATTCAGTGTCTGTCCACCTGGGATGACAGGCTCGACAAGCCACGCTGCTTCGCTAGAGATGGCTTGCACCTGTCACCCTTAGGCTTTTGAATACTGGTCAAGGCTCTTGCCACACCCATAGTACCTTTTTTAGGCAAGGTTCAAAAGACAAACCCACTGCCATAAATAGCACAAGTAACAAAAAACTGAGGGTAATGCTACTCAATGCCAGAAGTCTAAACCTCAAAATGCATGAACTTGAGGCACTCCTCAGCATGAAGAAAATCAATATATGTGCAGTAACAGAAACCTGGTTTAAGGCTCCAGAGAGCACCCCGGCACTACCAGGCTAAAATTCATAACATACATTTTGGCCACAGAACCTGGACCGAAATACAAATGGCAGGGGAGTATCCATATTCATCAAGGATATCCACACCTCCAGGTTAGTGGCACAGCACAACGCCAACGCTTCAGAGATCATCCACATGCAACTAACAATGGGCAAAACTGCAATTCAAATTGTAGCTTGCTACAGATCACCCACCATGTCCCAGGACCCCCATTCCGTGTTTCTGGAAACCCTGGGAAACATAAAGGTCCTACCAAACACCCTAATATTGGGAGATTTGAATTACCCAAACATTAACTGGGAGAACTACTCAAGTACTAAATCCCTTGCCCAACCTATCCTAGAATTTATAAACTCAAATGCCCTGGATCAACTGGTCAACACTCCTACCAGAGGTGACAACGTATTGGACCTGGTCATCACCAACATGGGCGACTGGTGTTCCACACCAGAGGTCAACCCCTTGCTGGTTAGATCTGACCATAAACAAATCACTTTGGATATCCACCCCCCCCCCCCCCAGACAAGGAAACCACTGTGAAAAACTTTTCAAAAGCAAACTTCACATTATTTAAGACTGAGGTGGAAAGTTTCAAAGCCCCATGCTAAAGGATAACACTGTTCAAACTGCAAAATCCTTTACTAATGCATTCTATGGGCACCTACAAGAATGCATGGATCGTGCTATCCCAAGCAAAACAAAGACTCTCTCCTCCGAGAAAAGGAAACCAGTCTGGTGGACCCCTGCTATAAACGAGCTATACAATAGAAGGAGGAAACTAGTACAGAAAAGAGTAAAATCCCAAGAAGGGAAGACATCCCTGATCAGTATCAGCAAGAAAGTATGATTCCTCATAAAATCATCCAAGGAAAGCTTCAAAAGAAAAATTGCCAAGGACTCCAAAGATAACCACAAGGTATTCTTTAGCTATGTCAAGAATCTAAGTGGCAATGCTCAGATCTGCTTTGAATTAGTGCAGAATTGCACAAAATACACTGAACCGATTGATATCACCAACATCCTGGCAGACAGGTTCAGTGCAAACGTCACTCCCCTCTCACCCTCAAAAGGGCCCATAACCATACCAGGAGAATGTAGAGCCCCTGAAATCACAGACACTTAGGTTAAAACAGTCCTCTCTAAAGCCAAAAATACAGCATTGATGGAACCGGACAGTGTCCCAGGCTGCGTCCTACACAAACTCAAAGATGAACTAACCCCTCACCTAAACATTCTGTTCAAACTCACTCTCCACAGGCTACATACCCATAGAGTGGCGTACAGCAACCGTTATTCTGCTCCACAAAGGTGGAGCCACAACAGATCCCGGGAACTATCATCCTATAAGCCTGACTAGCTTGGTCTGCAAGGCTATGGAGCACATCATCATGGAACTCATTAACAGAGACATCAGGAACCTCCAAACACTGGACCCTACCCAGTTCAACTTTAAGGGCAGATCATGCCTCCTGAACCTGGTAGACTTCTTTGAGACAGCTATCAAGGCTATAGATGAAGGAAAGGTGGTACACACAGCCTACCTAGACCTCACAAAGACCTTCAACACCATTCCCCATTCTAGTATTATAGACAAGCTCACCAGCCTGAACATAAACCCTTATGTCACAAGATGGGTTGCCAACTGGCTCATGGACAGAACCCACATAGTGAGTAAGCTGAGTGTGCTGGGCAAATATATCTGAAAACGCCAACCTCTGCATGTGTTCTTTAGGGATTTTTTCAATTATAATCCTGCTTAAAATGCTTATCTAATGCTGTTTAAAGGTACACTGTATTGAAACAACACCTAGCCCATGTCACAATGCCTATTTAGTAGTATAGACTGTTTTTTTTCCCCTTTTTGAAAGTTTACTGCATAGTACGTTGCTCTGAACATTTTTGAGTTTTAACTCTTATTTGATAAGTGTATGCTATTGTTGTGAGCCAATGTGTTTCTGTACTGCTTACTAAAGTACAATTTCTCTCTCCACATTCTCTCCTCTTTTCCAGCTTTATTGCCCTGCATTACCCTCTGCGACTACACCCGGCTTGGACGCCTACACCTAAAATAAAATATAACAAGCTCTACTGCCTCATCCCCTTTATGGGAATAGAACTAAGCTTCTCCTAGAAGGAATTAAAGAAGTATGTACAACTGCTGCTAAACCTTTGTATTACTATAGATATCTAAAGCCCTGCTAGGTGTTCAGTGTGCTCCCTTGCCAGGAAAGCCAGCAGCCAAACCCTTATCAAATCTGTACCTCCCATACTTGCCCCTCTTCTAGCTCACTTATTTTATACTAGTCCCTTTCTCTCCTCAACATAATCCAGTTTAGGGATCTGCCCCGGTGGAATCACAGGTGCACTTCAGCATTTGTCCACTAGATGGCAGCCTCTCCTCACTATTCTTGACTTCCCACATCTTTTACTTTACTTTCTTGTACTCTATACAAGTTCTAACTTCCCTATTTTTTTTCTCTCTCTCTTTTAAACATCATACTAAATCCTCTGTCCCCTGCCCATTCTGCATTCAACATTCCACTGATAGGTTCTCGCTTTTGTCCTGCTTTTCTTGGCTCTACCCTCTCCGTTCGCCCTCTGGGCTCACTCCACCCCCTACCCTGCCCCCAATTCCCACCCAACCCCAGCACCTCTACATTTATACCTTCATAACCACACCCACTACACCACCTGGCCAATTACTCTCCATAACTTTCTCAACACCCACTCCCTTACTCCGCCCATACTAACCGTCACTCATCTCACCTAGAAAACCCTACCTGGCCAGTTAGTCTCCATTGCTCAGCCAACACCCAATCCCTAACTCCACCCATATCAACCATTACTCAATACTACACTCCCCACAATCATCAGAGGCATACCAACTCCTCTGTATATACAACCCTCCTGCTCATAAAAGTTTACTTAGCAACAACATACCAACTCTTAACAGCCATTTTCTTTTCTTTTTTAACAGCCATCTTTATAATGTTCCCAAAACCCATATCCTCCTCCACTCTACTACTATTTCTCCTTAATATAGCCTACATTTACTACCTCAACCAGCCCATACATATTAACCACTCACAATCCTGCTACATAATTATATATCTTAACTCACCTCCCTTAAAATCACACACCATAATATCTCCCCATCTTTATCCTATAAAAAAACACCTACTCTTTTCTTATAACCTTATTACCCCTCATAAACATTCTACCACCATAGTAACTAACAAATCCTTCATCAACATAATAAAGCCCAACCTATACTCTAAGCAGTCCAAATACCTCTCTAACCCAATCCTATATCTAGTAACCACTCTATTATCAGGAGATATTCACCCCAACCCTGGCCCCTCCACCTCTTCCACTATAGACAAGTCCATACTATTCACCTCTCTAAACTCCCAAAGCATAGTAAACAAAATCCCAAACCTCCATGCCTGGCTTATACATAATAAACCTGACATCCTATCAATCTCTGAAACTTGGTTAAAACCCCACATAAAAGACCATAAAATAACACCTCCCAATTATTCAATCATCAGAAAAGCTAAATCCCATAAAAAAGGGGGTGGAGTAGCTCTCCTATACTCATCCTCCTTATCAGTCACCCCTTATAACAAACCTATCCCCAACTTCAATAATGCTGAACTACTCATAGCACTATTTCAAGTTAATAAACACAAGCACATATGTATAGCCTCCCTCTACATTCCCCTGGAGAGAATATAACTACACTCGAGAACATCCTCTTCTGGCTCTCCACCACCATTAGCAATGAAATAATAATCTTGGGTGACACGAATATCAATTGGTCCTCCATTCAGTCTCCAAAAAACCCACTTAATATCAACCTTTATAATTTCTCACAGCTAATAATCTCCATAACCCGCCCCTCAAAAAACCTTTACAATGGTAGCATTCTAGACTGGATTTCAGTCTCTCACCCTCATTATTTCTCTGATAGTGGTATACTTCCAGACCCCCTTAGTGATCACCTACCCACCTTCACATATCGACTCCCTACACCTTTACAGAGAACACATAATTATGTCACTACTCACAACCAAAAAAACTTCAACCCAATAGCTTTCACTGACTCTCTAAAAGTAATTAATTGGAACATTCTAAAAACTCTACCTCTTGATAATGCTGTGGCCCACTTCAACTCAACCTTCTTAAACCTTCTAGACTACCATGCTCCTTTAAGGTCTAAAAGAATAAAAACTCAAAACCACCCCCTGGCTAACCAAAAACACACTAACAGCCATGCGACACAGAGATAGTCTGGGCACTTTACCAGAAAAATAGGTCTCCCCATCTATAATGAATACAAAACACTTGGAAACAAAGTAAAAAAGCTTATCACTGATCGACAAAATTACTTCTCCATACTACAAAATAATAGTAAAACAAACCCTCAGAAATTCTGGAAAGGAATCTCTACCCTTATCAATCCCGGGAAAACATTCAACCCAGCCCAGACCCCAGTGCTCCTGACATAGACTTGGCCACACAATTTAACTCTTTTTTTCATTAATTCTATTTCCAAACTAACCTCTTCATTCTCTAACATCACCACACCCTCCACTTCACCCCCATCCTCCTCTACTAACACTCTTCCTTCCACTCCCTCCACTACTCTCGCTTCCTCTACATTATTACCACCCTCTAATACCCTCTCTTCCCCTTCCTCACCTTTCTCACTACAATCTATACCCACATCTACCATAAAAAAACTCCTCCAGAAACTGAAGCCATGCTCTAATGCCCCAGATAACATTCCTTCATACTTTCTTACCATAGCTGCATAAGCCATTGCCTACCCCATTAGTATTCTAATCAACCGCTCTATCCAAGAAAGCATAGTACCTCAAATTTGGAAAAAGGCTTTTATCATACCTTTACATAAAGGTGGCAATAATAACAATACTACTAACTTCCGTCCCATCGCTATCCTGTCTGCCATCTCTAAACTCCTAGAAAAGGGTATCCATCTACAACTCCTACCTTATCTCTTAGACAATCACCTGCTAACTCCAACACAGCATGGTTTTAGACCCGGTCATAGCACTATGACAGCCCTCCTCTCCTTCTTAGAAACTATAAATAAAGCCCGGGACTCTGGTCATATTATTTCTACCCTCCTACTTGACCTCTCTAAGGCCTTTGACACTATCTCTCACAAACTACTTCTAAATAAACTCTCCCAGCTTAACATATTTCCTTCCTCTCTGAGCTGGTTCTCTAGCTACTTATCTAATAGATATCAAGCAGTAAAATCAAAAAAGGCCACCTCCTCATTCCTTAATACCCCAACTGGAGTTCCCCAAGGTTCCATACTGGGTCCTCTCCTATTTAATATATTCATAAAAGACTTCCGCAGTTCTATCCCGTTCTCTAATATCATCCAATATGCAGATGATTCAACTATTATCTGTTCTGCCCTATCCATCCCAATACTCCAAAAGCTTACACAAGATGCATTCTCAACCACCGAACAATGGATGAAAGAAAACCATCTAGCACTTAACGCCTCTAAAACCAAATTAATGGTATTTACTCCCTCTAAACTCACCTCTATCAATACAAACACTTTTTCTATCACTAGCCATAACAACACATCCTTGGAATTGGTGTCAGAGGCTAAGTTACTTGGGGTCCAAATTGACAGCTTTAATTCAACTCCCATATTCAACTAAATATCAAAAAAACTCATGAAAAACTAGGCATGCCCTACTGACAAAATTGTTACCTTATACCCTCCACAAAAATTACCCTCTCCACCTCGTTTCTTATCCCTTCTCTTCTCTATGGAGCCCCACTCCTAACTAACCTACAATCTTCCCTTAAAACACAACTTTCCTCTTGCTACAACAAAATCGTCAAGTTTGCTACCAGCCATAAGGCATCTACCCACCACTGTTCTTCTCTCCACAAACTAAAATGGCTAGACTTACCCAACCAACTCATCTATTCTCAATTTACTCTTGCACACAAGCTCATTTTCAAACCCTTCCTCTGTCCATCCCTTTCCTCTGCCTTTAAAATGCACCTTCCCAACAGAGTACTAAGATCTAATAACCAAAACCTAATAGAATTGTACAAACCAACTCGTCCCCCAGGTAAAAATCTCCTGTCTTATGGTCTAGCATGTCTCTGGAACTCCCTACCTCCATCCATTCGTACCACTTTCAACCACTTTATATTCAAAAAATCTCTTCACTCTCATATATTATCCCAGTGGGAATGCTCCTGCACCCATCCATCATATCTACTATCCCAGTGGGAATGCTCCTGCACCCATCCTTCATATCTACTATCCCAGTGGGAATGCTCCTGCACCCATCCCTCATATCTACTATCCCAGTGGGAATGCTCCTGCACCCATCCTTCATATTTACTATCCCACTGGGAATGCTCCTGCACCTAACCGTCATATCTACTATCCCAGTGAGAATGCTCCTGCACCTAACCGTCATATCTACTATCCCAGTGAGAATGCTCCTGCACCCATCCGTCATATCTACTATCCCAGTGGGAATGCTCCTGCACCCATCCATCATATCTACTATCCCAGTGGGAATGCTCCTGCACCCATCCTTCATATCTACTATCCCAGTGGGAATGCTCCTGCACCCATCCTTCATATCTACTATCCCAGTGGGAATGCTCCTGCACCCATCCCTCATATCTACTATCCCAGTGGGAATGCTCCTGCACCCATCCTTCATATCTACAATCCCAGTGGGAATGCTCCTGCACCCATCCTTCATATCTACTATCCCACTGGGAATGCTCCTGCACCTAACCGTCATATCTACTATCCCAGTGAGAATGCTCCTGCACCCATCCGTCATATCTACTATCCCAGTGGGAATGCTCCTGCAACCATCCGTCATATCTACTATCCCAGTGGGAATGCTCCTGCACCCATCCATCATATCTACTATCCCAGTGGGAATGCTCCTGCACCCATCTGTCATAATGTACACTGGCATTTTCTCTTTCCCCCTCCTTTCTGGGAACTTCCTTGTTACTGCCTCTCCTAACTCATACATTCCCCCCTTGTACTTACTAAGCTAATTATAAGAAAATGTATTATTTTGTTTCCTCTTTGCTAGCTTCCTAAGATATAATGCTTCTCAGTTTTTCAAGTGAAATGTTTCCTTTTCTAGTCTATGTCATCTGTAATGTTCCTCACCAGTATGTACTACCTGAAATGTTATTGTCTAAGCTGTATAATTTGTAAATATTGTAATCTAATCTAAAGCCTATTGTAACCTTGTTTCTGGAGCTTTTCTCCCCAGGACTCCATTGAAAATGGGTTCATCTTGGCCCAATGGACTATCCTGGTAAACCAACTGCAAATAAATAAATAAATAAAATAAGTGAGAGTTGCGGGAGCTAGGTCTGACTCTAAAGCGGTTACAAGTGGCATTCCCCAGGGCTCAGTCCTAGGACCCCTCCTGTTCGACATATACTTCTCAGAGGTACAGGTAAACACAGGAGGACTATGGCTGACCAAGTTCATAGACGACTGCAAATTATGGGCTATAATTGACTCTCTGGCTGACACAGACATCCTCCAAAAGGGTCTTAATGAGATGAATAACTGGTGTCAAAATCATGGCCTCAAGCTAAATGCCAAAATGCAGAGTCATCCCCTTTGGAAAAAACAAAGTACCCACAAACTACTACATAGGTGGTAGTTCCCTAATTACAGAAGACATAAGGAATCTGGGGAACCAAGTAGATAGTAATCTATCCTTTGACAATCACATTGCCAAAGTGGTTAGAAAATCCTATGTGGCCCACCTAATCACAAAAGGGTTTGCATCCAGATCAAGAGGTCATGGTGCCCCTTTACTCATCACTCATCAGACCCATCATAGAGTACAATGCCCCATTTGGGATGTACCTTACAAGACACCTGCAACAGCTGGTAAGACCACAGAAGTACCTCACCAAGAGGATCACTGGCCTCAAACACATGCCCTATGCAGCTCAACTGAAGAAACTCCTGCTGTACTCTGTTGCATACCGCCTACACAGAGGTGATCTCTGCCTGACATACAAGGCCATGTCCAATCCAGAATTCCAACCCAGAATTGATGGACATGCTCCACCTAAAGAAAACCATATCCCCTTGAGCCACACGCTCTAATGATCTAAACCTCACCACAGCAATAAATGGGACGTGCTGAAGGGATAGATTTCTGTCCCAGAGACTTCCCATGCTTTGGAACAAGATTCCAATCTACATTAGGCAGACCTCCTCACTAACCCTCTTCAAGAGAAACCTTGACGAGTGGATGGGAAACAAAGTTTACCCTGGGGATTACTTCAGTGGCTCTGCTAGACAGAGGCACAGGGATCTAATCTAAGGGGGCAGCGAAAGCCAACACATTCTGGCTAGGCTTATAAATGCTTTCGGACAGAGAGCCTAGTACCTACCTATGAACTTATGTAGGATCATGGTAAATGCTCATAATTGTCAGGTAATACGTAAATTGGAATGCAAATCTCAGGTATAATGTGTCTCCATTGTTTTTTTTTCTGCCCTTTTAATGTACTGGTCTGTTTTTGTACGGTTTAGCATATGAGTTTTATATATATGGATGGCCAAAGATTTTTTTTTTTTCTTTGGCATCTAGCAGATGCTCATGTACTGCACTTTTTTGTGGTTCAGGGGTGGCTTTCTGTAACATACTCTGGAATTTGTTAAAATAAAATGGGCCACAAATGCAAACAGTCCAGCTAGAATCCCAAACCTGCAGTAATGAGCAATGTTTCTGGGGTTTTCTGCTGCTAATAGATTACCACAGTCGTCCTAGTTAACTCTGTACTTGAATTTTTGCAAATATTTTTGTTTATTAATATTTCAAGTACAGAAATTTGCACTTATCCTGGAATAACATCTCTATCACACTAACATTTCTTAATTGTATCTCCCCAAAAGGAATAAAACAGTTAATATAACTGCAGCATCTGGTGTGGTTGATTTTTTCAGAAGAAAACATTCAGTTGAACTGGAGAAATATTACTACAGAACAGTGCTTGATTTTATTTTAAATGGATATAGTCAGGATGTGCCTACAAGGTTGTTTGCTTCAGATAACATTATTATTCCAAATGTAAACTCAAGTCTCTTGAGGTAAAAACACAAAATACCAGTGATATTTAAAGACAGATTTAAATAGAAGCAATGACATTTCGAGAATGGCCCATC
Organism: Protopterus annectens; assembly: GCF_019279795.1. Classification (NCBI taxonomy): domain Eukaryota; kingdom Metazoa; phylum Chordata; order Ceratodontiformes; family Protopteridae; genus Protopterus; species Protopterus annectens. The sequence goes on from NC_056751.1 coordinate 443,284,852, forward strand.
TCAGAGATGAATTGTTAAAAGTGCTCCTCTTTTGTTTGCTCTGGGTACATTCTGTAACAGTAAACATAATTTCTCAGGGAGAAAGCATAGCTGCAGTGAAAGTGGCTTGTAGACATTTACAATTTAATTTGAAAAGAGTAAACAATTGCAATTGATCATGCAGTTGCTGTGAATTTGGATGCAAAGTGGCATAAATGATTAGGGATTAAGTCATTGCAGGCACATTTAGCTGGCACTAAAGCAGAAGGCTGACTGTTGAGATCTTAACATTTCTTCTGAATTTTGTTGAGAATTAATGTTAAAGAATTTTTTTTTCTCCAAGAAATCACTTTGCTTATTTATGAATAAAGTAAGTAAATATTACATAAATCACCCATAGTTCTCAGTGAAAAAATAATGTTAAAGAACTCAAGGGTATTGAGATATGTGCATTTATACATATATGTATGCATGCATGTGTGTTAGGCGAAGGCCAGTCCAGAAAATGCCCATGACCCTGTAACATCAGCTGATCTAGCTTCACTACATGAAGATTATAAGAGTATTCATAACAGTCAATTATGTACAGTGTTAGATCAGAAATGATTGTCATGGGATTATTAAGGAGAATGCTAATAAACGTTAGTGAAAGCCCACAATACAGCCTAGTGCCAATAATAAGAACGATTCATAGAACCAAGCTGTAGTAGTGAAAGCATGAAAATGCACAAAGAGTATGCATATTAATGTATAAAGACATGCAAATAATGACTTGTGTTTAATGTATAATGACATGTAAGTGGAGACGGGAGAAAGTCAGTATTTATAACCGTCCTGAGTGAAACAGTGCATGTGTTTTCATCTGAGTTAAATGACAAAGAGCAGGCCAAAAAAATTGTGACACACTAAACAAATGTTGACAACAGCAGCTATTTTCATAGGTTTATACTAAGCTAATGCACACTGGGACCTTTACAAGCATATCCATGCAACCCAAATGTCTTCAACGAATTATTGGACTTTGGAGGTTGTTTGAAGGTGGTGTATGTTAGCTATGATGTGACTTAACTGCTGCCATTGTCTATCACAGACATATGTGCAACACCAGAGGTGAAGTTCCAGTTTCTCATGCACTGGTCCAGTTACACTAGGGAAGGGCTTTACTTCCCATGAATGGGAAGTCTGATCTAGAGAATGGGAATACTCTGAAATAAATACCTGCCCTACAACATTTTCTGTTTATATACTAAGCACAATTTAAGTCCTTGGATCTAGTAGTTCTGATGCTCTTCATTTTGCAGATATGCAAAAGAGCCACCACAGCTGGGTCCAAGGATGTCTAGCTTGTCAGGCATTAATCACCTCTCAGCTATGGGAAACAGAGTACAGTGATGTAGTTTTGACATGAGCTGCATAGGACATTTTGTTTACACCATGTATTCTTTTTTGATGAAGTCCGTGGTGGTGGTGCTGCGGTAGCATTGTCGCCTAACAGTAAGACGCTGTCTGGTTCGATTCTCAGCTAGAGCGTCTTCTGTGTGGAGACATGCGTGAATGGGCATACCTTCGTTGAAGGTTGTGCATCAGGGCTGGTAACTCGGCACGTAAAAATCAGCTACCAATCATTAGCGGACTGGATTTCCGCTGCGGTGACCCCTAACTGGGAAAAGCCGAAAGACACAACAACAAAAAATAATTTTTTGATGAACCTTTGTGAACATTCTAGTTGTTGCACGTGCCTGGTTAGGTACTTGCCGAAGGGAGTGATATACTCAATGATATGGATGTGGGCTGAATCCGTTCAACACACACACACACACACGCACATTATTTGTGAGTACCAGGTCCACTATGTTTGTGATGTTGTTAAATGAAGTCCAGGAATCTCTGTACAGTAAACTCAGTTAAATGGAACTCGAGCAACCGGCATAAAAACATTGAGGAAATACAGTACAATGTTCATGTGTTGATACAAAAAATGTCGTAGATACCTCACCAAAGGTCTGCTGAGTGCAACACACAGTCTAAATAGAAAAAATTTCACTGCAGAACACTATGTTCAAAAATTTAATAAAATAGATGTCGACCAACAACACAACATAAATAAACACAAGCTAAAATTGTCTACTTCTAAGTGCTTTCGGGTTCAAGCCCTTCTTCAGATAACTTACTGTTGTATTGGATAATATATTTAAGCACGGCGACAGCCAATCACTCCTCAATAATGTGCCCACCTATTTTTCAAGGTGGGTTTAATTGGAAGTAGCTCATTAAAACCGGGATGCCTATGAGCCATAAGTTCAATTATCCATCTGGTTTCCTCAAGCTCTGTCAAATCTTTTATATTGCCCCCCCTAGAACTTTTTCTCATGTTCCAAATGGCCCTGAATGTAAAAACATATCCCCTATTCTGGTCAATATGCCTAAAAAGAGCATTATGTACATTCTTAGTTCTAATAGCTGATAAATTTTGTAAAACCCTCACTTTAACCGTACAATTCATCTTGCCAACGTAAAAACATACACATTGTTGACACTCTGCTATGTATACCAAATCAGTTGTCCTGCAAGTGGCTCTTGCTCTAAAATGGAATAACTTTCCTGTAATGGGGTGTGTAAACACTGAGGTTTTATTAAAATGGCTACAAGCCTTGCACGATCCACAGGGTATGGTCCCTTCTTTGGTAATGAGCTGTTTCAATTGGGGACGCCTTTCTTGTCCCAAAATATCCTTCAAGTTTTTATTTCTCTTAAAGCCAAAACTTGACCTATCACCTATCAGCTCCTTTATACTTTCATCTGTTCTGAGTATATTCCAGTTACTTCTAACAATATCACAAATACCATGTATATTGTTGCTATATATATGTAAACATGATCCTAACATTGTGTTAATCATTAGCAAGGAGGCTGATGGCACCCTTATGTCGCCTTTCATTACCTTTATTTAACCAGGGACCCATCGTACCTCATCTATGGACCCTTCTCTCATTCATCACCCCTTGGGCAAGCTCTTTTTTATAACCTCTTTCTTGAAAGTACCCTTCAAAACTCTCAGCTTCTTGTTCAAAACCATCTCATCCGTGCAAATCCTAGATACCCTACAAAGCTGTCCCTTTATGATATTACCAAAGGTGGATCTCGGATGCATACTGTCATACCTCAGCAAAGTATTTTTCCAACAGTTCTTCCTATACAAACCAGCTGAGAATCCATCACTATCCTGTTTAATGCTTACATCTAAGAAATCAACTTCTGTTCTAAAATGGGTGACCATGAAACGTAGAAATGAGGTTGTACTTTCCAAGTATGTTATAAAATCAAGTATGTTATAAAATCTGTTATCCAATTTATGATAGGAATAAAGTCCCTCTCCCCAACCTGAGAACAAGTCAAACCAAACAAATAGTATAGAGTACAGTATTAGTCAGGCCTATTTTAAATAGCAACTCTGAAGCAACCAGAAACTACAGTTGTTCAGCATCTACCAGTCTCTATGGGTGCCGGTTAAATGAGAGTTTACTGTACCTGCAAATTTGGGGTCACATAAGATTCCAAGTCTGTGGAGGCATAATTAAAGTTACCTGTGAATTTGGTATTTGTTTGAATGGTGAATGCCTCCATCAGGTCTAAGTATAAGCTATGGGTTTTTTGGTCATGGAGGGTGACCGATAACTTGCTACGATAAGGTATTGGACTTTGTCAGTGGTAATTTTTAGGTAGAGAAACTCCAGGGCATCATACTGTTTAACCAACCTAGAGGAATGTTTTTTATTTATGTAGATCAAGGCCTCCACCTTTGGTCCCTGCCTGTGCATTTACTGGTCTAAATGTCTGGAAGTCAGTAAATCCTTTCATTGATGGGGTACTCCCCTTGGCTTTAAACCATGTCTTGGTAGCTGCACAGATGTCTGAATTCTCCAAGGTGAGGAAAGCTTGGAGGGACTGGAGCTTCCTGTTTAGATTTCAGGCACTGAGCAGTAATACCTTTAGATTTTTTTATGTTGGAAGGTTTGTCTGTTTGGCGTTGCCTCAGGCTGTATGGGGAGGACAATGTTTTCACCAGTGTTCATTCAAAAGCTTAGAGGAAACAGGAGCAGACCATACTTAAAAAGCAACATGGTCTGTTGGCCATATCCTTCCATGCTGACACATATTGTATGCCTCAAGATTGACACCACAAACTAATCCAGTTATCAAAGTTACTCATCTTCTGTTCATATTGCAGCATCTCCCTTAAACATGTTGTATTTGTTTCTTTAAGGATTAAATGGTTATCAGTGAACATTCAACAACTGCTACATTTTCTCAGGATGCCCATCTCCAACAAACAGGCTGTGGAGAAATTTGAAAAGTGCATATCCATTATTAGAGGTCATTTATTAGTTGAGCTACAGTAAGGCTACCGCCTACTGTTATTAGATGGGAAATCCTCAGTCATCTTAATATAAAGTCACAGAAAAGAGCTGTGTATGATATGCAGCATTTGCTAATCAATGGTGATAGTCCCTCAGATTTGTGACATGGATTCAATCACAGAAAAAAAAATGGATCATACAGAGAATTACCTCAAACAGCAGATGTGGGAATGGTTGCATTAGATAGAGATATAAAAAATTGGGGCACAAGTGCAGAGCACAAAACTGGAAGTGGATGAATGCATAAACTTTATATACCCACTTATACATAGGTATGAGTATTACTTAGCATACTGGTGTACAGGGGCATTTTAGAGGCAAACTTTGGATAGCCTGGATTTTACATGTCAGACTGTTGAATACTCTCAGTATTATTCACTACATTGTTTCTGCATGTTTACATGTCAGACTGTTGAATACTCTCAGTATTATTCACTATATTGTTTCTGCATGTTTACATGTCAGACTGTTGAATACTCTCAGTATTATTCACTACATTGTTTCTGCATGTTTACATGTCAGACTGTTGAATACTCTCAGTATTATTCACTACATTGTTTCTGCATGTTTACATGTCAGACTGTTGAATACTCTCAGTATTATTCACTACATTGTTTCTGCATGTTTACATGTCAGACTGTTGAATACTCTCAGTATTATTCACTACATTGTTTCTGCATGTTTACATGTCAGACTGTTGAATACTCTCAGTATTATTCACTACATTGTTTCTGCATGTTTACATGTCAGACTGTTGAATACTCTCAGTATTATTCACTACATTGTTTCTGCATGTTTACATGTCAGACTGTTGAATACTCTCAGTATTATTCACTACATTGTTTCTGCATGTTTACATGTCAGACTGTTGAATACTCTCAGTATTATTCACTACATTGTTTCTGCATGTTTACATGTCAGACTGTTGAATACTCTCAGTATTATTCACTACATTGTTTCTGCATGTTTACATGTCAGACTGTTGAATACTCTCAGTATTATTCACTACATTGTTTCTGCATGTTTACATGTCAGACTGTTGAATACTCTCAGTATTATTCACTGCATTGTTTCTGCATGTTTACATGTCAGACTGTTGAATACTCTCAGTATTATTCACTACATTGTTTCTGCAGGTAGTGCAGCACATCTGATTTCCCAGCACACAAGGGGAAGGAGACACCATCATTCATATCTTCTATGATATCACACACCTCTCTGAGCTGGCAGACATAAATTGTATGATTATGTCCATGGACAGCATTATATCAATAGAAAGTGCTAGTATTCCATCAACTGCTAGTCAGTTTGCACCACTCTGGTTAATATCCAGTGTGCATACAGCACACTGACAGTGACTATACATCCTAAATATAGCATACAGCAACTGCATCATCACATTCTTGAAGGAGAAATCCCACAAGACCACCTATAATTAAGTGCGTTTGCAGTTGCTACATAGCCAAAGCACCAAAGCAATGTACAGAATAGGTGACATTGTTCAGTGGGTTACATGTCATCCAAGAAAGGGAAATGTCAGTGTGGGAGGCAGATTCCCCATGAAGACTGCCAAGATAGGTGTCTATTTTGCTTAGGTGAGTCTAATGACCACACTATGTGTTCTATTTGTCAGGCTTTTGTGCCCAAGATGTTGGGTAGCCACCTTTCTTCACTTTACCTTCAGAAGCAGTATCTCACATTTTTGTCCCAAGGTATCATGGCAGAATCTGCTCAACCAGAGATACATCCACTGTTCAATAAGAAGGTGAATTCTAGGCCCAAGTCTGCTGCTGTCGTGCCTCCACTAGAAGTCTCTCTTGAGGTTAGCCTGGCACTGGCAGCAGTTTCTTCTGATGCAACCTTATCAGATGTGAGCAAGGAAACAGTTTATCTCACATCGTCAGAGGCCTTGCAAACATCTGCCATGAACATTGAGGGGGAACCAGGATTGATTATTTCCAAGGGGCATAAATAGATTCCCTAATCCTTGTTGGTGACAAGTATGCCAGGCACCTTGATCGAATCCAGGTAGGGGTTCAAACCTCTGAGTTTTGTCAGAGTAGATATCCCAGTAAAAAAGGCTGAAAATGAAGCATGTGGAGTCAGCTCCCAGGAATCCACAGAGGGAATGGCAGGATTTCACTCAAAGCTTGTTCTTTGCCTTGATGGCACTGAGGCCTCCTGACGGGGTTTTGATTCCTGCACCTCCATGGTGGTCTACCCCTAAGAGGGCTAGGGACCCAGAGTGTTCAACAAGGATACTGACTCAGAAGATGACTGCTTAGCCTATTACTCCCAATTGCCTTCACCTTTAGACTCTGTATCTGAGGAGAAGGAATCTGTCAGTCCCGATTCTCCTTTGAGGGAGCTTCTCTTTGGTGACAGGGTCAAATGTATGATGGAGCATTTCAAATGGGATTACTCCTAAGTTTCAGATGTCCAGAAAAGGTATGAGTTTTTATAAATGGACTCTCCAAAACCTTCAGATGACCCTTCTCTGTTGGCTGCTCTATTGGATACCTTCTGTTCTGCTTCCCTGGCACTGGACTCTCAACCTCCAGCTCCTAAGAAACCTGATAAGTTCATTAAGGTGCTGGGTACCTATGAGTTCTTGTACAAGTGCCCTTCATTTGATCCTGCAGTGATTTCTCTATTTACTGATAAGACTTCTAGGCTGTTGCCTTCTTCCAAGCTACTTCCTTCAGATAAGTACATTAGAGCCTTGGAGAGGATTGTAAGAAGGTATACATTCTGGCTACTTTAGCCTTCAGGGCCATCACTTACCAGGCTCATATGACAAGGTATATCCTGTCTCTTTCTCAGATTGGGAAGACTGCTTTTGGTATGCCTGATTTTGAGGGCAAGACCTCAGCTCTCTCATTGCTCAGTAATACTCCTCATGTTGCCCAACACTATATCAAATGCAGCCATGATTTATCTGATGCAAATTCATATAGGGCTGCTGCATTTGGCTCTGTAATGAAGTACTATTTCTAGCTTTGCCTTCAGGGCTTGTCAGATGATATCAAGGCACATTTTCTGCATGGTTATTTGGATAACCAGTATTTGTTTAGCAATGATGTGGCCCAGCTTTTCAAGACCTTACAGAATAAGAATAAGGTCATGAAAGATTTGAAACACATTTGTGTCTCACATATTCCCAAGTTTCAGAGAAACTATCCTAGTAAGACTGCTTTTTCCCTCCCATAGACTGCCTAAACTGTTTTTCAAAAGTAAAACGTCTCCTAGGCATGTTTTTTTCTTACTAGCCTACTTAAATGCCCAGGCTCCAGAATCAGTCCTTTTCTAAAAAATCTGCAGTCATCTGACTGTCTGCCATCCCTTCCACTCGGCCAGGTTTTCTTGTCCCTCAGGCTTTCTCTGTCTGTTTCAGTTTGGAAGCTGATTACCACAGACACATAGTTTCTCACCATTATCCAGCAGGGTTATTTTATGACTTGAAAGATGCTTTCCCCTTTCTCCTGTATTCCTCAACCCACTGCAGAACAACTTCATCATTTTCCAGGGGTATTGCAGAGTCTGCTGGACCAGAGCACCATCCAATTGATTCCATGGACAGAGAGAGGTTTGTATTTCTATTCCAGCAAGTTTCTGGTCCTCATGAAAGAGGGGTCTTGAATACTTGGTCTGGAACTTTCCTTTCTAAACACCTTTCTCATAGTGGCATCCATCCATACGCTCTCCCTCCAGACTCTTTCTCTTCTGTTCCTCCCCAGGCTTTTCTCGTGTCCCTTTCTCATGTCCTTGTTCCTGAAGCACACCTACCTTCATATTTCTATCCACCTTCTGTTCAGGAAATATTTGTGTTTTTCTCTCATTTTCAGTTCTCTGCTCTGCCCTTTGGGCTTTTGATAGCCCCGAGGGTGTTCACCCTTTTTTTTCTTTTGCAGGCTTCAGGACATTCAAATATTTCCTTGCCTGGACAAATTGTTGCTTTAGGTTCCATCCCAATCCAAGTCAGTGCAGGATTTTAGTTGTATCCAGCTTTAGTTGTACAGCTTGGGGTTCACTGCCATCCTTCAGAAGTCAATACTGCATTGTCTCTGGGTCATATTTTCCTAGGCTGCAGGTCCAGAATGTTTCAATTCTGGGATCTCTTCCTGCCTCCTAAGTTTTGTCCCTCAAAACTTATTTTCTATCCCTGCTTCTCCTTTCCTCTCCTCCAACCAGAGAGTTTCTCAGGGACCAGGTATTCATCGCCTCTACCATCCCATGCTTCCTTGGGCCAGTCTTCATACATGTATGTTTCAGTGGTATCTAAAATCATTGTGGCTTCAACACCTCTTCATGGATGAATAAGAGCTGGGGAGGGAGGTTACTTTTGGCACCTTGAAGTCGCAGGGTCTTTTGTCCCCTCAACAGAGGGTGGCTCCCATCAATGTCAAGGAAATGTGGCTCTCATTTTGGCCCTTCTAGTTTTACATGCACTCTGGGTCCCAGGTCCCTTGAAGGTTTATATGAACAACACTACAGTCATGTGGTACATCAACAACCAAGGGGACATGAGGTCTTACCTTTTTTTCAGGTTGGCCCTTCAAACAAGGGAAACAGCCATCAATCTGCAGGTCACCCTACAGGCAGTGTATATACCTTCAAAGTGCAATCTTGTGGCAGATTTTCTCAGGAGGTCAAGGACACAGCCTCACAAATGGATGCTTCACAAGATGTGTTTCTAGATATAGTTCGTCAGTGGGATATTCCTCAAGTAGATCTCTTTGCCTCCCCTCTGAACAGGCAACTCCCTCAGTTCTCTTCCAGATTCCAAAGTCCTCTGGCATGGAAACTGGATGCCATATCTTTCTTTTTGTAAGGGATATTCCTGTATGCCTTTTCTCTCCTCAGTCTTCTTTAAGATCCTTCACAAAATCTATAAGGACTCTCCAGAATCTTGTTGGTGACTCCTTTTTGGCCCAGAGAGTACTGCTTTCCCCTCCTCCTCCATCTGGCCATGGGAAATCATCACAAGTTACCTGACCACATGGATCAATAGGACAAAGGAACTCTCTTTCACTCTCATCTGTCCACTTTTCAACGGACTCTCTAGATAAGATTGTGATTCCTTTCTGACAGCAATTTTCTTAGAATGTGCTTTGGGTCCTGAAAGAAGTTAGAAACCCAATAACAGAAAATCTTGTGTCCAAATGGAAGAGATTTTCAGTTTGGTGTCTGAAACATCACCAGGGCTTCATTTCAGTGGGAGCCCCCTTGGTTTTGTCCTACCTGTGTGAACTACTACATTTTGGCTTGACATTCTTCTTGACATTCTTCAATTATAGCCCACTTGTCAGACATTTTTTCCTATCTACCACTTACTCCCCTTTGGACTCTAGGTTTAAGGTCAAAAGCAGATTCTTAAAGGTGTCCTTCACATAAGACCCCTAAAAAAGCCCATTCCTCGTTCTTTCTTCATTTTGTCCTTGGAAAACTGACTCAGGCTCCTTTTTGAGCCTGCTGCTTTTTCTTCCTTTCAACATAGTACTTAGAAGACTGTTTTATTGGGTGGATATCTGAGCTCCAGGCCTTGATGGTGGTCTCTCCTTTTTTGATTTATAAAGAGAGACATGATGTCTCTTCATAGGAATCTTTCTTTTGTGCCCAAGTTAGTTAATGAATTGTCCCTTAATCAGTCTATCTAGCTTCATTCTTTTTTCCCTTCTCTGCAATCAGCTAGTGAGAAGGTGTTTCACATGTTGGATTTATATAGACAGCTTAGCTATCATTTAGACAAAACAAAGGTCTTTCGTAAATCTGATCTGGTTTTTGTTTCTTTTCATACCAGGGCATTGGCTATGGCAGTTTCTAAGCAAACTGTCTCCTGCTAGACTTCAAAGGCCATCTTTTTTGTTCTTTTCATGCAAGCAGTTGTCTGCTTCTGTGAGGACTCGTTCTACTAGAGCAGTGGCTTCCTCTGGTACTTTCTTCAAAGGCTTGAACACCAACTCCATCCTTGAAGCTACTACTTGATCTGTTTCCATTGATTGTCATTTCCAGGGCCAGGACAGGTTTTGCCAAGGCTATCCTGCATGAGTTTCTGGAGCAGTCCTCCTTGCCCTTGCCTTCCCCCTCCCTTGTCTTCACTGAAGCTTTTGTACTCTCCGAGAAGTGATTACTGCAAAGACGATATGAAAGGACATAGTACAGTATGTAAAATCTTACTATAGCAGTAGATGTCGTTCTTTTCACTGTTTCAGTATTTATTTATTCCCTCCTACCCCCTTATCTCTTCTGTTTGCATAGGTGGTATTTTTATTCAGGCCAAGAGGTTTTTCTTCTCTTCCTTCCTTTTTCCGGATGCACATCTTCCTTTCCACTGGGAGTCATAGTTCTCCTGGGTCACTTCAGTTCTGCGTTGGGAGCATATGTACTTCCCTTTTATGCCCTATTCCTGCACAGAGAGCATACATCTGATGTACAACATTCCCTAGGTATACTAGGCTTTGGTATACTGGCCAGATATTAGGTTATCTTTAGTAAGAGATCTCAGAGGTAATGAATACTACAAAAGTGAAAAGAAGGGCATCTAATGTTATGGTAAGATTTTAAACAACTGTGCTTCTCCCTGGGACCTAGGCTGATGATACTCATACAGAATCCACAAGGAGTGGACAAAAAGTCACACAATATCTTCATAGCTCTCAACCTTCCATTTCCAAAATGAGTAACACTAGCCCTCATAATGTGGAACAAATGGACAAAATGTGGAACACATACTAATGGCTTACTAACAACTTCAACTAGGAAGGTCAGAGGATGGTCAAAATATGCTAGTTTTACTTATAAAGAAGATATTTTAATGAATTAATATGAATAATTTCTATTTACCATGGATTTTACTTAAAAAAAATTCCTAACACTGAATATGAGACAAACTCCATTTCTGAATGTGAAGTAGTAGATTGCGTATGGATTGCAGCCCTGCATACCTGTCAGTTGAGACTGTGACACATGCATGTTTGGAGCTGGTTAGTACAGTGCCCTGTGCACATACAGATTATCTCACAGCATGTATGAGAATGTAAGAACCCTAGCTCATGTATCCACAGACAGAGGACCCAACCACCGAGCTGTTGATCAGTATGAAACACTGTGCTCTTTGTTTGGTTTGCATTTATTACCTTGGCCAGTGGGTAACTCCCAACTCATGATTGAGACAGTCAGTCAGTGCATCTTAGAACATTGCCTCAGTGTGCAAATTAGCATCACTATCAGACTCCAGAAGGGACAGGCCTCTACAGTGTCACAATATAGGTGATGCAGCCTGTGGATACAGACATATAACACACCATGTGATTTCCTCTGGCCCACTTGCTCTAGGCCTTATGGTATGTGTGTTATAGATAGATGCATTGGCATAACAAAATATACACTTAGCTATGATGGTGGCAGCACGTCTGAATGGCTTATGTATATATGAGGGACAGAAGAGGTCATTACTCAATACAATATTGTGTGGGTATGCAGGTAATATGTCCTGGTGTCTGGGTATATACCTGCCTGGACTCCATAACAGATAAAAGGCATCTGGCTACACCCAAACCCAGAATTAATACTTCCAAGTTTCAGTATCACCATGCAGGGATGCCTGAAAAGATTCTTTCTATGTGAGACTTGAGCTATCCAGTTTTATTCTGCATACTGTTATGCAGATTCATTTTTTGTTTCACTTGATACTGGAAATGCATATATATATATATATATATATATATAATCTATCTCTCTCTCTCTCTCTCTATATATATATATATATATATATATATATATATATATACATCAATTTTGTCATGTTGTCACTTCAAATATTACACATTTGTGCAGACATTCAGTATCTGTTCCCAGCGCTACTTCATTACAAACAATTTTATACTGGTGTCGGTGATCAAAACTCATCCATTAAGGAGAAAACATTGGGATTTGGCAAAGCTGATCATTTAACTGTTGGTTGCAAAAATAATGGAACCACGTAATACTGTTTCTTTATTTTAATGTAGTTCTCCAAGTATAAGCTTTTTGTTTATGCATATAATAGACTTCTTGTATTTCTTCTAATACAGAAACACAATATATTTTTAGAAGAAGCTGCAATATTATTGGCATTTCTGCTTGTAGGGAGTGCTTGCTTATACTGGAGATTTTTTTTTTTTTTTTTTTTTTTTTTTATGGCCACACTTTTTAGCGAATTGTTAACTATGTAAACCCAACAGACAAACATTCCTATCCGGGGTGACCTAGAAGCTGTGGCTGGCTGAGTGACGTGCTTATAGTCACGGTTACAGTTATAGTAGGAAACAAGATGTGCAAGGAATTAAGCTCTGTCCTTGATTACATGAAGTAGCTCATTAGCAGCTCAGGGCCTAAGTTATCTGAGTTAACTGCCAGGCATTATATGACAGTAATATATTTAGTGGTACTGGAAAACAAAAGACTTCCAGAAATCCCAAGAAATTAAGTATTTGATGGCTGGTATAATTAATATTTCAAAATAAAAATAGTACTTGATTTGATTTAGTCTATCATAAACATACTATTTTATTCAGTATTTTTTATTGTTCCATATTTCACTTAATTTCACACAAAATATTTTGAGTAGTATGCCTAAATATAACTTATTGCCAAATTTTAATAATATAGTTAATTTATGCTGGTCTTCAGTATCCTAGTCATAAACTTCATATGCTTTGTCGGATTTGGATAATTATTACAACTGAAATAGTAAGCTCTTTATATTCCTAAATGAGTTCTTTATTGTTGACTGGTATGCTAGGGTATCGGAATTACTACATGACTTTTTTTTTCTTTTATACTTACCCATTTGCTGTATCACTGTTGCATTTGTTACAAAGCGAAAACATGTAATATAAGTATATCTCTTCCTAGGTAAGAATTCACTTAGAATTTCAATCTGAAGTTAGCTAAACATTTGGAGCTGACATGAATAAAATAATATTAAGCATTTACATGTCAGTTAGATGCCATGGGGCAATAAGGCACTTGACTAATAAACTGGTTCAACAGCTTCATTAAGTCCCAATTTTAATAAAATGCTGTGCAGTAAAAACAATTTTCTGTGCGGACCTAATTCTGAGAAACATACTGGTATACTGCATACTAAGTGGAATACGAAACTGGAAACGAAATAAGCAGAGTTTACTACAGCTATGATGTAATGTAAAAGAGTTTATATCTCTCCAGGAAATCTAATCATAGAGCAGAAAATGGAATGGCCCAGATGTTTATAAAGCAGGAGGGTGCTTAACTTATGTTGAGTGGAATTATCCAAAAATGTATCCTTGGTGACATAAAAATAAAAAACTCTTTATGATTATCCCATACCAACCTTATCATTAAATTTAGTTTTGGTTATTTGGTTCTTAAAATATATTTTTATTAATAAGGATTAAGTTTTCTCATCTGGTCATCATAACTTCTAAAAATAATGCCCATTCTTTCTGAACTTGGTCTAGACTTTGTCTACTAGGTCTTGATGGTAGTTGTTTTTTTACTGACTATCTTTTGGAAATCTTGATAATAGTTGATAAGGGTTACAGCAGAAAAGGGAAACGTGTTTTCAGGAATGCTGTTTGAAATGGCAGTGTGATTTCAGTAATGTTTATGAAACTGATTAAGGCTGAGGCACCTCTGTATAGCATAAGCTAAACTGAATAAGAGACAAATATATTCAGAAAGCAATAGAATGAACAGCTGAAGCCTCAGTTTGGAACTAAAAACACCAGTGAAAATAAAATAAAATTAGTGCTGTTACACCACATTATGAACAAAAAATGAGAGACTATTTGACATCAATTCACACTGTGTGCATATATTACAAAAAAAGTCCTTTTAATTTGCAACTGGGGAACTCGTGAATTTTTTGGCTTTTCTCAAAATAATTATTTAGATTCCTAGTCCTTTTATTAATGAACTTTGGCTCCTCTCCCACTGTACTATTGACTTTTAGGCTCTAGGTATATGCCAGTTATTTCTAATAACCTCTTTTATTGCTTGAGTATCTTGATATAGATGCACACAATGTGCATTAATGTCAAATAGTCCATTTTTTTCTCTTAATGCATATAAGAGCTACTGGTCTCCAAAGTTTGGTAACTGTGATACAGATATGGTATATGTAGCAGAATGTTTGACATGTCTTTTTTTATGTAGGATATACGGCTAGAAAATTAAAATCAAGAGTGTATGAACATTGATTGTTATGGTATGAACAAGAAAATTGATAAAATACCTTATATAAACATGTGGAAAAAGTGTAAGACTTTCAAAAGACTTATTGATGTAAATGTAAAAGAATATGAATGGCAAATGCAATTAGATGTAAAGAGTCATTTCAGATTGAATGATCATATCAATTTTAAATGTGTGCTAAAAATGGGTACTTGAAAAATGAAATGATTTTGTATAATCCCAGTTTTGGACAGACAGTTTCATTTAGAAAGAAATTTAAAAAAAACAGTATGACTTCATCTTTTCCATACATTAGAGATGTATGTTTTTCTTTGAAATTGTATGCATATTCTGTAGGTAATAAGGGAGATGATTTTAGATTGCTGCATTAGTTATTACTTCATGTCTATAATGCATATTTATTGAAATGGAATGTAACTAGGGTCTGAATAAAAACAGAATTTTTTTAGAAGAAAGCGATTACTCTGGTTTTATCATTTTTATAAATACATTTTCTTCAGTGATCTTCACTTGTGTGTAATGGTACTAATTTGAGTTTATTCAGAAATATGTCAAAAAGTTTGTCTCAGAATCAATGTCTAAGCATTCCCCACACTCATAAATGCAATTTGGGAAAGAACTTCATTCTACCGATCAGACCGATTACAGTCAGAAATATAACTAGTGCATTGTTTTAAGGCTTAAGTCCAGTATCTTGTTTGAATAGCCATTTGATCAAAACAGGATGTGTGACTTGAATGCTTTGAAGAGACTTCTGTGCAGACACATAGAAAACCCTTTTTGCTGTTGCCAGTGTAAACTCATATTGTATCTCTGGAGTATGTAGTTTGAAACAGGTTATATATATTTGTAGATCTTTTCAGCATTTTTGAGAGGGGAGAAAAATACTTTTGTTTATTTAAACTTTTAGAAATGCAAAAAGAACACAGTGAGACTCAACCCAATCCCTGATAGATTTATTTAGCACTTTTGTCCTGAAAGTAAGAAATTCATCAGAATAACAAGTACACCTATTGTGGGTGTCTTAAATAAATCTGATTTAATTTACAATTAAATTGCCTCATTAAAAAGCTTCATACTTAAAGCTATATGATTGAAATACATAAGAAGAAACCTTTCACATGAAGGATATAAATAGAAAAATAAATAAATAAATAAATAAATAAATAATGCAAATCAGAAATTAAAAAAGCTACAAACATGCAATCACCACAGAAAAACTTAAACCACAATAGTTAAAATTGTTTTATAATAATTTGAAAAAAGGAATTCCAGAAATAAAATTGGCTTTTAATCTTAATATGGGGATGATAGCTAAAGTTCCATTTAGCCCTGGGTATGCAGTGGCATATGTGAAAAATTGTCACTTAAGTTCCTTGGCCTCCAAGTAATCATCTATTGGGCCAACTCTCTCTCCTGCTTCAACATGATGTATAATAATAAACTTGAAAAAATGGTTGTCCTGTTTTTTAATATGGTTTGCTAAGGCATTTTTTGCTTTTTTTTTTTTATAAATATCATGGTAATGCTGATATACTCTAGATATAAAACAATTCTTAGTTTTACCTATATAGAAACATGGGCATTTCTGGTATAAAGTTAGGTATACCACACCCTTACTGTTTTTTTGCAACCTAATTGTCCCATAGTTAACCAGGTTGATCTCAACCAGTTCCAGCATGTATTCACACTGTGAGCAATGCCTGCATTTTCTCATCTTTCCCATTTGCTTAGGGTACGTAACCTTTTCCAGCATGGTCTCAATGCTGACATCCTTTTTGTATATAGTACATGGGGCCACCCCCACTATTTTATAATGCTCTGAATCTATGGCAAATACACTCCAATATTCCCTATAATAGTGCTATCAGCATACTGTCTATTGTATTTTAGAACCATTGCATTGCTGAATCCACCTAATTTCCTACTTGGAGTAATACTCGCTAGGGTGTCTCAATTAGACCCCAAAAGTGGAGGAAAGTATCCACTGATTCTTTTTTATATCACCTAATTCACAATGGTATCCAGAAACAAATTGGGGTACCTCCTACTTGTCAACATGTTCCTAAGAATTTTGCTTTGTACCAAAAATCCATCAATGTTTGACACCATTCTGGCTAATCGGGCATATTGGCCCTTCACTATGGACTTCTTTTGATGTAGGTTGTGCCAACTGTAAAAGTGTAATAAGTTGCTTGAATAGGTTGGTTTTCTATATATGATGGAATTAAGAACTCCCATTGTTTTCTCCTTTGAAATGGTAACATCCAAGTAGTTCACAAATTTGGTGCCTGTGTGGATTGTAAACTCTAAAAAATCAGTAGTGTTACTTATAAGCAAAAAGTCACTCAGTTGCTTCTTATTGCCAGTCCAAAACCTGATAATGTCATCCAGATACCCATATAGGGACCAATATTGAGAAAATGGAGAGTTGATAATGTATTCATTTTCCCAATATGCCAACACTGTGTTGGCAAAAATAGGGGCACAAGTTGCACCAATAGCTACCACTCTACACTATCTGAACAATTGCTGATCAAAGATGATAAACTTATTCTCCAGGACAACTTCCATTAGTGCCCTGATTGTAAGGATCCAGTCATGTCCTAATGCAGAATGCTGACATAAATAGCTGTAAAACCATTCTAAACATATGCAAGAAATCCAAGCAGGCAAAGGACAAGCACGACATAAAACCAAATGATTTATTTAGTAAAAAGCATGTAAGCACTTTCCCGTAGTGCTCCTACGCTTCATCAGACATAAAGATTCTATCACAAGCCTAAACATTTTAAACACTGTTAAACCAATCACTGCTAGCAACCTTTCTCCCTCCAGCTAAATAATTAGTGGAAACTAAGCGATTTAAAGTAACCTGCCACTTTAACAAGACAAGTACATTTTTAGTATGTTCCAACCACAAGTTATAATAGATTTCAGATATAATAAATAAGACATATATTATAGATATCTACACAGTATAATATGCATGATACATAAACCATTTCATCACGCTGTTGTAAATAAACTGATGTTTTAGAAAATTTAATGCAGAACTGTGTCAACAAAGGCTGAAACATTCCTACCATCCACATAGTTAACTAAGTATACACCTTATATGAAGTTTACAATAAAAAAAATAAACTACTACATGAACACTCATCAATCTACTAAGATGTTCAAAAAACAAACATGCAAAGTATATAAAAATAAATATGAACAAAACCAATCATAGCTAAATACTACAAACATATATATATATGTGTGTGTGTGTGTGTATATATAAAGAGACAGCAAAAACAAAAAATAAATGATGTATTAGTATCTGTATATATATATATATATATATATATATATATATATATATATATATATATATATATATATATATAAGCAGACACACCTATAGCTACTATAAAAAGATATATATCTAACAGCCAAAGTAAAAAGTGTGTTAAAACAGTGTGTTAAAAAGAGGGGAGTATAAAATTGTGTTAAGTGACTGTTCTTCCTACATTCTTTCCTATAAACCTGAGTGTGCAGAACATGACCTGCTCTTGTTAGCTTGACATCTAAAAAAATCAATCTCATAAAGAGATGTATGTGTAGTAAACTTCAATGAAGAGGTACTCTCATTTAAAAAAGAAACAAACTGCTCAAGTAGTTCTGTAGAACTTCTCCAGATAAAACATATATCATCCACAAAATGATTATAATGTGCCAAATTTTTACTATAAGTAACATTATTGAACTACACAGTATCTTCCCATTGTGTCATTATAGTGCTGGCATGGAAAACCATCAGATTCAGCAAGCTCTGCATGGAGTGCAGGAATAGTGCAAGGGCTGCTGCACGCAGTATAGCCGATGAGCAATCCAGGATTGAGCTCCCAGGATGTGCATGAGTGCTCCTACACTATTCCTGCATGCACACCACTGCTATATGCTATTTATTTATTTATTTATTTATTTATTTATTTTACATTTGTTGACCGGGCTAGTCTAGCTGGATACATGTCCTTTTTCAGTAGAGGCCCGGGGAGAAAATCTCCAACATGAATAGAAGACACAATACAATTACATACAGAAGAAATAGCATTAACATAATAAAAATAAGAAAACAGCGAAATTTACATATTGATTAAATAACATTCACAAGATATGTGAATAATCTTAAACATGGTTACATTGAGAGGCAATGAGGTTGAGATTATAAACTATGAAATGAGGAAGGACTAACATGGTATGAGACCTTGGGATTAGTCTGGTTTAGGACAAGGGCATAACCAATGTGATTTAAGGAATTCCTTGGGATTATTTTTGAATTGATTAAGCGAGGTCATAAGTCTAAGGTTGTTAGGGAGGGAATTCCAAAGCTTTCCGATGGAATTGGCGTATAGAGCATCACCACCCAAATTATTAGATTTAATTGTTAGTATCTGAATACTTTTTGAGGATCGTAGGCAGTTTAGGTTGGAGTAGGGGGTCAGTATTTTTTTCAGTGAGGGGGTTTTATCCGGTTGGTTAATTACTTTAAATGCTTCTGTGAGTTGGTTAAGTTTTGAGAAGATTGGGCAGTTCTAACCAGCCAAGTTGCTTAAGGTTAAGGCAGTGGTGAGTACGATAAGGTGTTCCTGTTATAAATTTGGCAATATGATTATAGGCAACAGAGAGTTTATTGAGCTCTCGCTTATTAAGGAACGAAAGTATCGGGGAGGCATATAGGAGGGTGGAGAGGAGGCGAGTGCGAGCAATGGTTAGTTTGGCATGAGGAGTGAGAAAGTTCTTTATTCTGTACATTGAGCCGAGTTTCTTGTTTATGGACTTAATGGTTTGGCTAATGTGCGTATCAAATTTGAGCTTGTGGTCAATAGTAACACCTAATAGTTTGGTATTAGAGACAGGCTCAATGATGGTGCCCTTGGTGGATTCAACATGGAAGGTCCTATGGTTAGCAAGTTGAGGTTCTTGTCCTAGGGGAGTAGATACAGAGGGGAAAAATAGCAGTAACTTGGTTTTTGTTGGATTAAGTATGAGTTTCAGTTCAGAGAACCATTTTTCGACTATGGCAAAACAGTGTTGTGTGACTGCTTGGAGATTAGGGAGGGAGACATCCGAGCAGATCAGGGTGGAGTCATCTGCATATTGGATGCAGGTGGCTTTGGGGATGACTGAGTGTAGATCATTTATGAAAACGGAGAAAAGAAGGGGACCAAGTATGGAGCCCTGAGGAACTCCAATGGTGTTGGGGAGCAGGTGAGATAGCCTGTTTTGCCACTGGACAGCTTGTTGCCTACCAGTAAGGTAAGCATTAAACCAACTTAGAGCAAGGTTGTCGAGATGTAGGGTTTCCAGGGTGTGGAGCAGTAGCTGGTGGTTGACCATGTCGAAGGCTTTCGATAGGTCAAGAAAGAGAGCAGAGGATATTAATTTATTATTACGGTTGTTATTGACTGAATCAACAAAGGAGAGGAGGGCAGTGGTTGTACTATGATGGGGGCGAAAACTATGTTTTTTATTTTTGTGGTTTCAGTTCCATTGCGCACTGTGCCCACTCATTTAGGCAAGATAAACAAAGCTATTGTTCTTCTTTTCTCATATTCTAGTGAAAAACATGCAAATGAGGTGAAACAGCAATCCAGGAAGCAGGCAGGTGTTGGTGCAGGAATAGTGTAACCTGCAGAAATGTATTCAGTTACTAACTGAATACATTTCCGCAAATTACAAAATGGAGGCATGACAGCTCGAAAGAAAGCATGTATTATATTAAGTAGGCATGCTAATGGCCAAATATATGGCCATTGACATGAAAAATAGCTTACATTTTATGAAATAAAACTTTTTTCAGGGAAGTCTGCATTTTGCTATCATTCTCAATGGCATGCAGAAAGAAAACAATACAAGGGTACAGTGGTTGCTAAGGGGAAAGGCGCAATGTGAGTGTCGTAACTTTGGAGTAAGGCAGTAGGGTATGCAAAGGAGGGGAATCTTACTGAATCATTAATTTCTTCTAAGTGTCAAACTGCACCAAACTGTGTAGGTGCTCTAATATCACTGTATAAGCATGAGAATTAATGACCTCAAAAGGGGGTGTGTCATGCTTGCTGTAAGCACATTGGAGAACTATTGCCCGGGTTTGCACTTAGCTAATTACAGCTAAGCAAAGGGGTGTGTCTGAGGTTGTAATGTCTTACACTATGAAATGAAGACCGCGTTCGCAGCCAGGGGAGGGCAATTTCTGCTAAAATGTGTTTATTTTGGCTAAATGGATTTGCGCGGCACACACTGGGACTTAAAATAAATAAAACAGGAAATGGCAGCACTGTGTATATGTAAGCAAGGTGGTGTGTCCGCGGCTGTATAACTTTGTTTATCTTGCCTAAATGAGTGGGCACAGTGCACAATGGAATTGAAACCACAAAAATAAAAAAAAATACAGGAAATGGCAAGTGGAACAAGAAAAAAAAAAAGGAAAATAGCAGAATAGAGGCACTCAAATACAAGTAATAGAGCTGTCAAGTGGAGGTATCATACTCAGCCAATCAAACAAGCAGCATCTGCAACACACCGCTATAAATTATGTAAACACCTTTTAGTCTGGTTTTTCCCAAAACACTCTACACCACTGGTATACACAGATGAAATTTTACCTGACAAAACTAACAAAATGTTAGCGGCTGCTGTCGCTCTCATACATCAGCCTGTGCAAGAGGCTGGGGGTGGTGAAGAGGACAATGCTGCAAACTAGCCCTGACTTATGAAGAGGAGGAGAAGAGTGTTCAGAAACAAGGGTAACCTACCAGGGGCTACATGATCTGGAGACAGTAGAGCTCTACAGGGTGGGCAGGGACATACTGAAGAAAACTGAGGAGCTGTGCTGGCCTCGCCTCACATCCAGAACAAACAGAGGGGAACCCATCCCAGTGGATACCAATGTATGTATAGCTCTAAGAATACTAGCTACAGGTACTTTCCAAAGAGCAACTGGGGATACCATGGGGGTCTCACAGACATCTGTATCCAGGATAGTCCACCAGTTCCTGGATGCCATATGAACACATGCCATGGAGCAAATTCCCCAGCACCTGTGAGGAGCTGACCTGCAATATATGTCTCTTCCACTGTGTAGCAGACTACCCGGAGGAACTGGATGCCATAGACTGCACACACATCCACATCAAAGCATCAGCTGGTGACCAGGGTAGGGTCTACATAAACCGCAAGGGGTACCACTCCAACTGCCAAGTCATGTGTGCTGCCCAGGGCATTATCATGAATGTGTGTGCTGGAAGCTATAATGACTCCCATATCTGGCATTCTTCACAGTTGTATCAGTGGTTTGCCATGGGGGACATCCCATATGGCCATTTAGTGGGGGATGCTGGCTATGCATTGGAGCCGTGGATGATGACACCCACACAAGAATGCCATAGCACACTCAAACCAGGATCATTAGAGTGTGTGTTTGGGATGCTCAAGTCATGGTTCCTCTGCCTTGACATAGCTGGTGGAGCCTTGCAGTACTCTCCAGCCACATGTGCACACATCGTTCTAGTATGTGCCATGCTACACAGTATGATCCTGTGGAAACCGCTGCAGCAGGAAAAAAATGAGTAAGGGCCACTCTGCCTCCCACCATTGCCAAGGCCTCCACAGGCACAGAGGGACTCGGAGGAGGAACTTACTGAGTCCGTCCCTGTAGGCAGATGGAGGTGTGCCCAGTATGCCCTGGCAAAGAGGCAATGCATAGCAGATGCACTAAAACTGTAGGGCCACAGGGACTGATCTCTCTCTCTCTCTCTGACTCACACATACAGTAAAATGGATGCCGAACATCACACCACCTATACCTGACCATGTATAGGCAGTGTATTGTATGCATCCGACATAGTCAGCCTTCAATCACCACCCTCACAACAGCTGCAGGCACAAGGTAAGCCAGTCTCTGTAACAAATTAAAATAATGGGGTGGACTTTTCTGATAGCATATCTGTGATATTGATCAAGCATGTAAGGGAATGGGGTGGCTAACTGGGATAGCAGCAGACATCTGACAGCTCTGTGGGACAGCAGGATGCATCTCACCAGTACTGCCCTACCCACACCATGTAGTACCACCCTAGTTAAATATCACTGCAGTAGATGTGGTGAGCCAAATAACTGGGTGATCATAGGTCACATGTATGGATGTCAAAGTGGGGGTCCCATACCCACCACCATCCACACACAGCAGATCAACTGTAGACAACCATACAGAAGTGCCTGGAAAAGGCACCCACTTGGCAACACTAATGAAATCTCCACCCACAGACTTTTACACAGTGATATCACAGCAGGTCTGGCAGTGACAGTATGGATTTTAAAGGTAAGAAGTCTGAAACTACAAATGTCTATGCCAGAACAATCTGACCTGTGGTTGATACTGTTATGCCTGTAGTCTGAAACATAGGGCACACCACCATGCTACATTGGACCAAAATGTTAAGCAAATATCAGCACAGTCTGTGCAGATATGTAACGTGTACAGTCATGTTACGCCCCCATAATCCCATAGAAATGCAGTAACATGTTCCTAGACTTAAGCATCTAGCTGTCACCCAGACTGATAGCGCAGTAGTAACAGAAAACAGTTGTCAATAACACCCACAGTGAACTTACTGGTGCCATCCCAGGGGTGTCTCCTGCCGGCAGCCTGGGAACATATGAAGGCAAGGAAACCAAAGAACAAGGCAGAAGCCCTCACAGTCCTAAACGCAATTTATTAAAACAAAAAATCACAGCGTTTTCGCCACACACATATGGTGGCTTCTTCAGAGGATACAAAGGCAACCAAACACAAGCAGTTAAATACTAAAAGTTAATTGAAGTCAACTGCTATCAATTAACCACAAATTATGCAACAAGATGCCTGCATTAAACTGAAGAAGTAAAATGCAAAAAGCCTCAGGCATAGTTTAAATACATGCTAAACTGTTGATGTAGTTAAAAGACTGTGACAATACAAAAAGACACAATATTTTGACACAGTCAAACCCAAATAAAATTCAGTATATTTCCTAAGAAATAAAAATACACAAGAAAAAGTGTCACAAAATTGTATGTACATTTAAAAAGCAAAATGCTAAATAGTCATTCCCAAGTATACATTATTTTAAAAAGGGGGACGACATAATAAAACAAATGAATAACTTTTTATTAAAAATTAATATAAATTCTAAAGATGTAGACAACCCACATCTAAAGTGTGACCTTGAAATTAAGTAAAAGTACTAAGTGTAAATATAACAACCTAAGCCAAACCTTGCTAGGTCAAATACCAACAAAAAGGTAGGAAACCGTGCCACCAAGTGGCTTGACACTGTACCCACACATAGTGGGCTAATGCAAGAAGGACTAAATCAAAAGTGTCAAGGCAAGTATGATTCTTAAAATAAAAAGGGGACAACTATCTCATATACGATTTTAATTTGAGATAAGGTGCAATATTACAGCTTTCATTCAACCCCGGAGGGTAGAAAGCGTTAAGCTTAAGTTGCCAAAGCAGTTCATTTGTCTCAAGTATAAGAGCACTAGGTCCACCACGAGGATGAACAGGGAGGTGGTCAATCCCCATGAAAGAAAAAGCATGCCCAGGAAAAGAACAGATATGCTTGGCAAGGGCATTATCAAGTCTCTTATTCCTGATGGCATATAAGTGCTGATACAATCTGTCTTTAAGCCTTCTGTCCGTCTTTCCGACGTAGAATGCTGGACAGCATGTGCAAAAAGCAATGTAAACTACTGTTTTCGTATCACAGGAAATACGATGATGTATAAAATATTTCCTTCCTTCAATGCAAAAACTACTACCCGTTTTAATATGTGAGCAGAAGTTACAGAAGCCGCAGGCAAAAGAACCATTAATTCTAGCACTACAGGTGCCATAAGGAGTCTGTAACAATTCTTTGATGTTTCTACCTCTTCTAAACACTACAACAGGTCTATCACCTAACTTCTCACCTACAGGTGCATTACTGGTGATAAAAAAACAGTTTTTAAACAAAATGTTCTGTATTGCATACGAGTTCACCCCAAATGTGGAAATGAAACTACAAGCAGAGGCCCTATGAGAGGCAGGTTCGATAGGAGACATGGCATCGGAAAAGTTGCCAGAGGCACTAGATCTACGGACCGCCACAGTGCAAGGCAACTCTTCTTGAAGCAAGAGAGGTCTGTAAAACCCACTATTTCTTTTATTCAAGACCTTTTCTATTAGTTCAGACACAAGAGTAGCTGGATAGCCACGGTTGACAAAGAGATTTGTCAAAAATTGACATTCAACGTTAAAGTCTGACAATTGACTACAAATTCTTACGGCCCTCACAAGCTGCCCTTTGACTATTGCTTTTCTAAGTTTAAAGGGGTGAGAACTGGTATAATGAAGGAAGGAATTCACGTATGTATCTTTCCTATAAATTGTGGAAATTAACCTTCCTGTAATACCGTCCCTAGTCAGTTTTACATCAAGGTAATTCATACTAACACCATCAAACTGAAAAGTGAATTTAAGAAACGGTGTTGTACTATTGATGTAATCGACAAAACTCTGTGCTGTTAAATGATCACCCCTAAAAAGAATAAAAATGTCATCAAGGTAACGAGTATAGTAGAAAAGTTTACCATTCCACTCTGAGTTGTTTAAAACAAAATTTCTTTCCCAGTAGGACATAAAAAGGTTGGCTACGGCTGCCCCACACGGGGAGCCCATGGCAACCCCTCTTTTTTGAATGTAAATGTCTTTTTCAAACAGGAAATAATTTGATGACAAAATGATGTTAAGCAACTCAGTAACATTATTAATGACATTAATAGGAGCCTGAAGCTCACGCAAAAGCAAGTCAATCCACTCAATGGCCTCCTGGTGTGGTATGGATGTATAAAGATCGACCACGTCTATGGTCAAAAAGTTAACATCCATATCCAACTCAAGCCCATTTAGGTCAGAAAGAAAAGACCATGAGTCTTTACAAATAGTAGGTACACTGTCAACATACTGGTTCAATAAAGTATCCACGAATTTTGAACAAGGGTAGGTGAGGGAAAGCCTACCATCTATCAGTGCCCTCATAGGTGGATCCCCAAGGTTTTTGTGAATCTTGGGGATTCCAAACATGACAGGGGTCTTGGCGTGGAAAATGTCTATATATTTATATGTCTCCTCATCTATTCTGCCGTTGATGAAAAAATCCCTCAGGTAACCCCTAATCCTACTGGCACTGATATTCATCTCGTTGACAGATGAGATTTCATATGAGTCAGAATCAAGGACCCTGTGCATTCTTTCTACATAGTCAGCCTGCTCAAAGATGGCCAAACCGCCACCTTTATCAGGCTTGATGATCCTGACCCCGACATTGCGGAGGTCACGTAATGCTTCAAGTTGGTCCTTAGAAATATTGAAGCGGCTAGTACCAACAGAAGGCCGCTTCAATAAAAACCTGATGTCCAACTCACAGGCACTCTCAAACATTTTTAGGACCACATGGAGGGGCGGGTTGAAAGTACTAGGCAGTTTCAGCTTCGAGACCAGGGAGTCTGTGGAAAAGTTAAACAGGAGTTTCAAATTTAGTTTACGTACATAACATTTTAAATCCAATAACACCCTGGCCAAGTCGCATTTGATAGAAGGTACAAAAGTATTACCCAAGGCTAACAGTTCGACAATTTCTGGTTCAAGGGTAAGGTGTGAAAAATTATAAATTGTAAAATCACCTTTCATATTCTTAACAACCTTAACAGGAGTGTTCAGAATGTAAAGGGGGTTTGTGGTTAGTTGTTCCAATTCGCATTCCCCCTGCGGCGACCCCTGTTGTTCCTGTTCCCTAAAAAATTATTGCTGGTATTTTGGGGTCCTTCATACCCAGCAGCAGGTATCGTTTCATTCGACCCCCTACTGGTATCCTGTCTATTTTTATTACGGTTACTCCTACGTAAAGGTTGGTCATTTTGTGTTGGTACATCTTGACTATCCACAAACCCAGGACCAGTTGCTCTAACAGTCTCAGGTAACTCAGATGAATTAACCCCAAAACTACCCTCAATTTGTACACGTAAATTAGGGAAGGCCATATCTTTAGAATAGGATGACCTATCCCTGTGTAATTTTTTGGCTTTATTTGTTTTCAATTTGACCATGTAGGTCTCAATGGTGAAAAAAATCCGTGTATGATCATATTTAATTTGTGAAAAGCGTTATTCAACCTGATTTCCTCATCAAGCAAACAAACCTCTTTAGTCAAATCAGATATACAAATAGAATAGTGTTTAACTAACAACTCAAGAAGGTGTAAACCCTGCGACTGGAAAAGTGTCTTTAAGTCAATTAGGAAAGCATCGCTATTAATCAAGCCGGATGGTGCAAAATTACACCTAAGTCCCTTCGGAACAATGCCTTCACTTAGACATTGTTTAAAGTAAGCAGTTTCCAGCTGCATTTTCCTGAGTTTAAGTGTTTTTGAATCCAAAAGTTTCAGTTTGTCTGCCAGAGAAACAGCAGCAGTGGCAGAAGCAGAGCGGTCCTGCACCGGCGGTGCATCATTAAAAGGTTTAACAAAAAGTGAAAAGTCACCTGTATTGGCAATCCATTCGGATATGGTGGCTCCACCGATAAGTGCTTCGGTCCGTTCTGCGTTTTCCGGTCGTGTAAAAGGACGCTGATTACCATTACTTTCAATAGGGAAAGCAGCATCAGGAGCAACGGCCCCAGAAGTTTGAATTACAGGTGAAACAGCCCTAGGAGGTTGTGCGGCTGATATCGATGCCTGAGAATCAGGAACATTACAGTGCCCATTCATAGAAAGTCTCAGAATTGAAGGTTCACCATGTCGCGAAGATAAAGAGCTTTCAAATGCATTAAAGCGCTCATTGAGCGCATCAATTTTCTGCGACAGCGAAAAGAGCAGGTTAGGCATACCAATAGTGTCCCCATTTGATGTATCTTGAATCACTTGGCTTGCTGGGCTCTCCATGTCAAAGGTTCCACAAAAAGAAACTGGTAAACACTTGAAAAAATCCACAAACGTCTGAAGGCAAGGAAACCAAAGAACAAGGCAGAAGCCCTCACAGTCCTAAACGCAATTTATTAAAACAAAAAATCACAGCGTTTTCGCCACACACATATGGTGGCTTCTTCAGAGGATACAAAGGCAACCAAACACAAGCAGTTAAATACTAAAAGTTAATTGAAGTCAACTGCTATCAATTAACCACAAATTATGCAACAAGATGCCTGCATTAAACTGAAGAAGTAAAATGCAAAAAGCCTCAGGCATAGTTTAAATACATGCTAAACTGTTGATGTAGTTAAAAGACTGTGACAATACAAAAAGACACAATATTTTGACACAGTCAAACCCAAATAAAAGTCAGTATATTTCCTAAGAAATAAAAATACACGAAAAAAGTGTCACAAAATTATATGTACATTTAAAAAGCAAAATGCTAAATAGTCATTCCCAAGTATACATTATTTTAAAAAGGGGGACGACATAATAAAACAAATGAATAACTTTTTATTAAAAATTAATATAAATTCCAAAGATGTAGACAACCCACATCTAAAGTGTGACCTTGAAATTAAGTAAAAGTACTAAGTGTAAATATAACAACCTAAGCCAAACCTTGCTAGGTCAAATACCAACAAAAAGGTAGGAAACAGTGTCACCAAGTGGCTTGACACTGTACCCACACATAGTGGGCTAATGCAAGAAGGACTAAATCAAAAGTGTCAAGGCAAGTATGATTCTTAAAATAAAAAGGGGACAACTATCTCATATACGATTTTAATTTGAGATAAGGTGCAATATTACAGCTTTCATTCAACCCCGGAGGGTAGAAAGCGTTAAGCTTAAGTTGCCAAAGCAGTTCATTTGTCTCAAGTATAAGAGCACTAGGTCCACCACGAGGATGAACAGGGAGGTGGTCAATCCCCATGAAAGAAAAAGCATGCCCAGGAAAAGAACAGATATGCTTGGCAAGGGCATTATCAAGTCTCTTATTCCTGATGGCATATAAGTGCTGATACAATCTGTCTTTAAGCCTTCTGTCCGTCTTTCCGACGTAGAATGCTGGACAGCATGTGCAAAAAGCAATGTAAACTACTGTTTTCATATCACAGGAAATACGATGATGTATAAAATATTTCCTTCCTTCAATGCAAAAACTACTACCTGTTTTAATATGTGAGCAGAAGTTACAGAAGCCGCAGGCAAAAGAACCATTAATTCTAGCACTACAGGTGCCATAAGGAGTCTGTAACAATTCTTTGATGTTTCTACCTCTTCTAAACACTACAACAGGTCTATCACCTAACTTCTCACCTACAGGTGCATTACTGGTGATAAAAAACCAGTTTTTAAACAAAATGTTCTGTATTGCATACGAGTTCATCCCAAATGTGGAAATGAAACTACAAGCAGAGGCCCTATGAGAGGCAGGTTCGATAGGAGACGTGGCATCGGAAAAGTTGCCAGAGGCACTAGATCTACGGACCGCCACAGTGCAAGGCAACTCTTCTTGAAGCAAGAGAGGTCTGTAAAACCCACTATTTCTTTTATTCAAGACCTCTTCTATTAGTTCAGACACAAGAGTAGCTGGATAGCCACGGTTGACAAAGAGATTTGTCAAAAATTGACATTCAACGTTAAAGTCTGACAATTGACTACAAATTCTTACGGCCCTCACAAGCTGCCCTTTGACTATTGCTTTTCTAAGTTTAAAGGGGTGAGAACTGGTATAATGAAGGAAGGAATTCACGTATGTATCTTTCCTATAAATTGTGGAAATTAACCTTCCTGTAATACCGTCCCTAGTCAGTTTTACATCAAGGTAATTCATACTAACACCATCAAACTGAAAAGTGAATTTAAGAAACGGTGTTGTACTATTGATGTAATCGACAAAACTCTGTGCTGTTAAATGATCACCCCTAAAAAGAATAAAAATGTCATCAAGGTAACGAGTATAGTAGAAAAGTTTACCATTCCACTCTGAGTTGTTTAAAACAAAATTTCTTTCCCAGTAGGACATAAAAGGTTGGCTACGGCTGCCCCACAGGGAGCCCATGGCAACCCTCTTTTGAATGTAAATGTCTTTTTCAAACAGGAAATAATTTGATGACAAAATGATGTTAAGCAACTCAGTAACATTATTAATGACATTAATAGGAGCCTGAAGCTCACGCAAAAGCAAGTCAATCCACTCAATGGCCTCCTGGTGTGGTATGGATGTATAAAGATCGACCACGTCTATGGTCAAAAAGTTAACATCCATATCCAACTCAAGCCCATTTAGGTCAGAAAGAAAATACCATGAGTCTTTACAAATAGTAGGTACACTGTCAACATACTGGTTCAATAAAGTATCCACGAATTTTGAACAAGGGTAGGTGAGGGGCAGCCTGGGAACATATGATTATCAGAATGCACTGCCCTGCTACAGATGGCCTGCATCTGTCACATCTGGCCTACATGCCTCTGGCAAATGCCTATGCCTCACCCACAGTGCCCTTTAGGAAGTGTCTTGTGGTCCACAACACCAACATAACACAGTCCACAAAATGCAAAGAAAAGCCATGCTGACAACTGCAAGGAGCAAACCTGCCTGCCTCAGAGAGCCAGAAATCAGGACAAAACCATGAATAATGGGGTGACGAAGGTCAACAGAGAAGGACACCTGTGAAATACTGCTCTAATAAAGTTATAAAGCTGGTGGAATGATTTGTAGTAGCATGGAATGTCTGATGGGTATGAAGTCTGAAACTGCAATGTCAACTGTCTAATATCTGACTTCAACCCTGAGTGACATGCAAAACACTTTTGCTGGAAAACCACACTTATTTGGTAACCAACAAGATATGAGTCATGGATGTGGACATTCTGTGATACTCTGTACAATCGACAGGCAGGGTTAGGAGTTTAAACATGGGAATACACCCACTGCAGGCAGGCCTAACCCTGTAAGATAGTGACATGTCTGCACCCACAGAGCCCTGGGCCGAAGCCATGGGGAGTAACACACCCCTCCCTAATTATTCATCTTATGCAACATCCTGACCCCAACATGTAGCCATCCAAGCAAAATGAGGTGGGCTATACATGTGTGTGACACACCTCCAGGCTGGACAAACAGTCTGACACACACAAGACCCTCCAAGTGAAGTCCACCATCGAGTAGAGCTTAATGCAAAGTACTGGTAGCTGTAGCCAAACATATCTGCCCAGGACACACACACCCCACATACCCTATCCCCTACAAATATATCTGGAATATGTCTGTCACACTGATCTGTCTGATTTATATTATCCAACTGTGGACTGGAAATCAGACCAGGCCAGAACATAAATGAACAGAGGTTCCACCATTGTAATATATCACCAAGGTGCTGGACCATTTCCACAGCACTAGCAGTCAGTTGTTTGTAGGCACACCCCCTCAACAGGCTGGATAGTGCAAGAATGTGTAGCATTTGGCCCATAAACCTTGTATGTGCATCATCCATCCTGTATTCCTCTGTTAAATCACTGTGATGATTTGAGGAGGTATGTAACCATGTAGTGAAACAGTACATGACAATGTCAAATGGCATATATGACAGATGTTTGCTAAAATCAGCCCTGTAACCCTTGCAACCCATACATTACTGAGAGAAGTTGTCACAATCATTGCATGGCCCATTGACCCCACATTTTGATAGGCTATCTCCAGATATCCTGCACCAACAGGTTTACAGGTATGGCTGTGGCACAAAACAAACAGGACTGGAGTAAAACAATCCCTGGAAAGGAGTCCCACATGTTCTATAGAGGAACACATTGGGCATGCTCATACACTTACATAAATGTCATTATGATCTAGGAATGAACATGCCTTCCCCACCCAGTGCACTTTCCATTGCCCCACTTTAGCAGTCCTGAAGATGTCACCATAGCAGTCACTTTTGTTAGGCCCAGCCCCATAAGCTCTGTGGTGCATGTGATAACTGCATAAAAAGATAGAACAAATAGCTAGCTAGTTAGGATTTCTAATCTTAGTCCTGCCAAATGTAAAAGTGTGTGTGTGTGTGTTCACAACTAAAGGCCTTTGGCTCCATTCAAACCCAGTACAACTCCCCTTTCCCCACGTTAGCAGCCTTGCAGATATCAGTCATCTTAGAAGTGCCTTCCATCAGGCCTCAGCACCTTAAGCTCTGTGGCACGTGCATAACTGTATAACAAGATAGTACAAATAACTAGTTAGGTATGAGTTCTAATCTCAGTCCTGGCGAATGTAAATGTGTGTGTTCACAACTAAAAGCTTTTGGGTCCATTCAAACCCAGTACACCTCCCCTTTCCCCAATTTAGCTATCCTGCAGATATCAGTCATCTTAGAAGTGCCTTTCATCAGGCCTCAGCCCCATAAGCTCTGTGGTTTGTGCGATAACTGCATAACACTATAGTACAGATAATTAGTTAGGTAGAAGTGTGTGTGTGTGAGTGACAGTTGTTTGTGCAAGACTGAGGGAGTAGTGTGTTTGTTTATTGATATAAAAGTTTTATGCCATTCCCACCCATTACAATTCGCAGTGCTTCACCTCATCAGTCCAGATTATGTCAGTCCCTTATCAGCAACCTTGCCCAGCTGTCAGCCCTGTAAGCTCAGTAGTGCATGTGATAAATGCTTAACACTATAGTACAAATGACTAGTTTGGCAGGGGTTCTACTCTTCTGCCAAATGTGTGTGTGGCTATGTATGTTTGTAAGTAGCAGTATTTTGATATGTTTCCCTCCCATTGCTCTACTTTATCAGTCCTGCCTATGTCATTCCCCATATCAGCACCCTTGGCCAACTCTCAGCCCAGTAAGCTCTATAGCACATGTGGTAACTGTGTAACACCATGATACAAATCACTAGTTACGTAGGGGTTCTACTCTCACATCTGGCAAGTGTATGTGTGCCTGTTTGTAGGACAAAGTATTTTGATAGGTTAAACACCCACTGCACTACTTTATCAGTCCTGCTGTCATTGCCTTTATAGGTTCACAAGTGTGTAGTAGGTAATGGCCCAGGAACCTTAACAAGCCTAGCACATAAAAGGACCATGCCATTGTGCTACCCAATGTTGTGTCCCAGTGCCTGTATCAGGTATAGTCACTACAAAGATCCTTGGGTTGAACTGTCTAGTACCCATCCACTCAAGTTTCTCTGGAACCAGGTCAGCTAGGTGTTCTGCATGACATGTATGGGAAGTGTATTCCAAGGCATGTGCAGTCTCTTGGTGAGGGACCTGTCCCACCAGCATGTTGTGGTGATTGTTTTACTGAGGTAGAGGTCTTTACAATGTGTGGTGTGCATGGATTTTATATGTAGCATTCCTAAACCAGCTGGGTCAGACATGGCTTTGTAAGTCAAGCACAGACAGCTGCTAATTAGGTGATATGACAAACAGAATAGCTTGGGTCTGCTTTGTCTGTCTGTGTAGGATGTGTGTTTAATGCCTAGGATCCCCTTTGTGAGGTGCTTCTGTGGCTTCCCCAGCTGCAGTAGGTGTCTAATGAGGTACATGGCAAATGGGCCATAATACTTGGTGCGGTCTAATGTGGTAATAGTATACAGAGATCATTACCTCTATCTTTCTAGATGCAAAACCCTTGGCAATGCAATTTCCCATATAGAAGAACTTGCTGACCACAGTGGCAATGTGCTGCTTGAAGTAGAAGTTGCAACCAACCTGTGTCCCCAGATCTATTATAATGCACACAGTGTTCATTTGGCTCCCATCGGTGTGGTACTTACTAGGAACTGAGTGTTTCACCAAGGGGGGAATGATGCATATTTTGCTTTCAAGCTTCTAGACATTGTTTCCACACACCTCAGTGGTCTCATTGAGGCCTTTCTATGGGATGTGTGCATCACTTGTGGAGTTGATAGCTCCCAGCTTGCAGTCCTCTGTAAGCTTGGTCAGCCGGAGTTCCTCTGTGTTGGGCTGGACTCATGAGAAGTAGATGCTGGACAGGACATTACCCAGTACTGATCCCTGTGGGACTCCACTTGTGACTGCTTGCCAGTCTGACCTGGACTTTGCCACTGTCATACTTGTGTTCTGTGAACCAATTTGCAAAACAGACAATGATATATGGGTTGATGCCTAGTTTGTGGGGTTTATCAGTAATCCCTCACTGAGGGATGGTAACACAAGCTTTGGACAGATTGATGTAGGCTGTATGCAGTGCCTTACTGTCATACACAGCCCTGGACTTGGTCAAAGACATCAACCAGGTTGAGCAGGCATGATCTGCCATTCACTAAGCCAAACTGCGTGGGTCCAGAGTTAGATCACCTATATCTTGGTAATTCAGGTCCCTGATCATGCAGTCCATACCCCTACATAGTAGACTTGCCAGACTAAGGGACCAATAATCCCCAGGGTCTGTAGACACTACCCTTTTATGAAGAGGAATGTCTGTAGCAGTGTGTCATGCTTGAGGGGCAAAGCCTAAGGTGAGGCTGTGACTGACCAGGGCACACAGATTTAGTCCAAGGTCACTTAGTATATCATGTAGAACACAGCCATGGGATATGTTGGTGTCCCATGGAAGCTGTATTCTTGCCTGTGGACAATGCAAGTCTAACCTGGCCTGCAGTACTGTTGGGTGCCTGCCATTCATCTGCCATTGTGATTGTACACTTGTGGGGGGAGAGAGGGGTAAAGCTGGCATGGAATCTATCTTGCTGTTTTAAAAATAGTGACTCTCCACTAAAACTTAACATTTAGACAGGCAAAACGTCAGTTACCTACTCTCACATCTAACTCCTCTAGTGCTACTGCAGTGTTTAGGAGAAACCATTTTTTTTCATCTTACCTTTAAGCATCTATTGCAAGACCACCAGTTATTGTAGAGCCCACATTCTGCCTCTCAGTAGTCATCTTGGGTTTAGTGCTTCTGTTTTCCCCTGGTGAAAGAATGAGTGCAGTTACATTATTTCCTGGAGACTGCTAATCACCAGAAAGCTTAATAAATGGTTTCTAGGTGACAGCTTAGAATCTGTGCTTATATTCTGATTCTTGTAAGAGTAGGAGCAGAGTGCATTGATTCCTGACTCTTTCTGGTTTGAGAGTGAGTGTCTGTGTTTAACATACCTGATTGGTCTGGTTGCTATTTGAGGCATCTACCAGAAAAAGGCTAGAAGCCTGCAGACTCTTGCATTAGCTGGGAAAAAAACTGTGGATCACCAAACAGGCCATGACCTGCTTCTCTTCTTGGGATTGGTGCTAAAACTAGCTAGTTTTAGCTAGAGCTAGCCAGTTTTTTTTTATTTTCAGCACTCAAAGCTGTTTCCTTGTGCTCAGCACTTGCTCAGAACTCGTAAGAACTAAAACTACAAATTACTACATCACTCGACTTTCTTCACTTGTCAAGAGGAAAACAGTTCTTAGTACTTAAATTAATAATCACCTATCCAGGCATGTCCATGGGTCAGCTCTCAGTGTTTTCTCCTGTCCAGCTAATGAATCTGAGTGTCTTTGGGCAATGTAGCAATTGCCTCATGTACACTGACAACCCTCTCCTCCTACCACCTGCGAGAGATGCACTTATATAGCCA
This sequence comes from Protopterus annectens, assembly GCF_019279795.1. Classification (NCBI taxonomy): domain Eukaryota; kingdom Metazoa; phylum Chordata; order Ceratodontiformes; family Protopteridae; genus Protopterus; species Protopterus annectens. The sequence goes on from NC_056751.1 coordinate 443,320,087, forward strand.
AACTGGAAGCCAAGCTCTCTCCAGCCAAGACTTGACTAGACAGTCAAGAGGAGAAGGTTAACACCTGCACCACACCACACTCCACACATAGTCATTCAAATCCCACACATAGAAACATAAAGCACACACCCACATTAATGGAGGCTCTCAATAAATATCTGCCCAAGCAACAGATACCTCCCAAGCTGAAAGGCAGACAACCACCAGCCCCCAACACTACCCAAATGATACATAGCCCACAAAATCAGTGTGCCACTCAACCTCAGCCCATAAGGCAAAAATAATGTATACAACACACTAGTCATAGGTGACTCTATAATCTGATACACTGACGTCCCACTCACCAGGCTAAACAAGGAGAAAGTTGCTGTCAGCTGCCTATCAGGTGCCAGTATCCACCACATAATGCATGCACTCAGGACACTCCACAAGTACAGATACAACTCTCATTCTCCATGTTGGTGTAAATGACCTGAGACATACCTCCCTGGGCTACATGGAAAGATACATGGAGGAGCTCTCATATCTTGTAGCCCAGGCAAGTATAACCCTACCCCTGAGTATCATCCTGCCATCGCCCAGAATGATACCACTGTACAAGGACAAAATGATTGACTTCAACAACTGGCTAAGCTTCTGGTGTCATTCTAAGGGGATCCAGTATCTGTCTGCACGATACTTTGCCAGAGATGGTCTGCACCTGTCATGCCTGGGATTCCGGATACTGGCTAAGGCTCTTTCCACCCCTATAGTTCTTTTATTAGGCAAGGTTCAAATACTAAATTCACCACCATAACAGGTACAAGCAAGCAAACTGAGAGTAATACTACTCAGTGCTAGAAGTCTAAACCTCAAAAAGCACTCACTCGAGGCACTCCATAAAATGGAGAACATCGACATCTTTGCAGTGACAGAGATCTGGTTCAAGGCTCCAGAGAGTACCCCTGCATTACCAGGCTATAATTCATACCACACCTTTCGGCCACCTAACCTGGACCAAAACAATAAAGGTGGAGGCGTGTCCATATTCATTAAGGATATCCACACCTCCAGCCTAGTTGCTCAACATAATGCATCCAAAATTATCCAAGAGCAAATTACACTGGGCAAGACTGCAATCCAGGTTGCAGCTTGTGACAGATTCCCCACCATGCCCCAGGATTCCCATTCTTCATTTCTTAAGATACTGGAAAATAAAGTACAACCCAATACCTTAATTATGGGCAATTTCAACTACCCCACCATCAACTGGGAAAACTACTCATGTACCAACTCATTCACTCAATGTTTTCTTGAATTCATAAATTCCAGTACCTTGGATCAGCTTGTCCACACCCCCACCAGGAGCAGCAATATCCTGGACATAGTCATTACCAATATGGGTAACTGGCGTTCCATGACAGCCAACTCCTCGCTGGTTAGATCCAACCACAAGCTAATCACCCTAGACATCCATATCCCACTCACACCCCCATTAAGGAAACCACTGTTAAAAACTACTTCAAAGCCAACTTCATGCTTAAGACAGAAGTGGCAAGCTTCATGACACCCATGCAGATGGAAAATAGAGGTATGACTGCTGAATCTCCCACAAATGCACTGTATAAGCACACACACAGTTGCATGGATCATGCCATCCCCAAGACACTAACCTCCAAAAAAAGGAAGCCAATCTGGTGGTCCCCTGCCATAAACAAACTCTACAACAGAAGGAAGAAGCTGTTGCAAAAAAGAACAAAATCTCAAAATTGGAGAAACTCCTTGGTCAGTCTCAGCAAGAAGCTGAGATCCCTCATAAAATCCTCCAAAGCCAGTTATGAAAATAAAATTGCCACTGATTACAAAGACAACCACAAAGCATTCTACAGATATGTAAAGAATCACAATGGTAACACTCAGATCTGATCAGAACTGTAGCACAATGGCACTAAATATACAGAACCAACCAATATTGCCAACATCCTGGCAAATATGTTTAGTGCTAACTTTACCCCTCTCACTCCCTCCAAAGGGCCCAACTTAAAACAGGAAGATTGCAAAGCCCCTGTAATCACAGATGAATAAGTAAAGACTGCGCTCTCCAAAGCCAAGAACACAGCATCCATGAGACCAGACAACATCCCAGGCTGCATACTGCATGAAGTACAGAATGAACTGGAACACTACCTAAGTGGTGTACCATGTGCAATCATAGCCTCACCTCAGGCTATGTGCCTACTGAATGGCGTACAGTGACAGTTATCCTACTCTACAAAGGGGGTGCCACCACAGACCCTGGAAACTACCACCCCATTTGCCTGACAAGCCTGGTCTGCAAGGCCATGGAACATATCTTCTTGGAGTTTATAAACAAATACATAGGTAACCTCCAATCCCTGGACCCCACTCAGTTTGGGTTTGTAAAAGGTAGATCATGTCTACTAAACCTGATTGACGACTTTGAAGCAGTCACTAGCGCTGTAGACAAGGGCAAGGTAGTGCACACAGCGTATCTTGACCATGGCTTTTGATACCATCCCCCACTGTGGCATTATAGATAAACTCATTAAAATGGGCATAAATCCCTATTAAATTCACAAAACCAACTCTTCCTGCGCGTGGGTAATGCACGGCCCCCAATGATAGCAATACACCAAAAAACAAGATTGGAGCCAGCAAGTAGTGATCAAAAAGACTGTATTGTAGTTAAAGCATCACAGCAGACAAAAACACATACCGGTTTCGGCTGGTAAATTACACAGCCTTCATCAGTGCATCAAAACTCAAAGAATTTCATGCCTATTAAATATGCACGCATACAATTTCATTGGTGGAAAATTTATAAATATTCATTAAGTCCTGGAGGGAAAAGCCCACCCAGCTTAATGATCCACTTTTTTTCTTTACTGTTTAAAATCTCATGCCAACCAATTTTATTCCTACGGTCACCCTGAATCACATCAATAATTGTGAATAAAAATATTGCTGAAGGGTGTGACAACTGATGTTTATACAATGCATTAGTAAGCTTTTTCTGTTTAATATTACTATAATGTTCTGAGATACGCAACCTGAGACACCTAGAGGTTTGACCAATATAAAATGCACCACATTTGCATGTGGCCATATAAATGGCCCAGTCACTACTACAGTTGCAAAAGATATTTATATCAAAGACCTTTGAGCAATTGCGACTTGAAAATTCCTTCGTGGTACATATATATATTTGCAATTTACACAATGACCACGAGGGAAACAACCATACAGACTGTGTCCAGAAATAGTAGTTTGTATTTTATCCCTGCCCCTCCTGTCTCCAGTTTTATAATGGTTGAAATAAGATTTCAAGTTTTTACCATTTCTGTATGAACACACACATTTGTCAGGGATAATCCTAGCAACTTCTGGATCACTCTGCAAAATATTCCAATGTCGCTGTACAATATTGACAAAACCAATGGTGTTTCTTCCATAAGTCGTTGTAAGTCTAAGTGGTTTTGGTGATGTGTTGGCCTTATCCTTGTCCTTATATTCAAGCAACTGACTACGCTCCATGCCTTGAACCTGACTCCTGGCATTTGCTAAAACACCTTCCTTGTAACCTCTTTGTTTGAACCTGTGTATGAGGTCCTCCGAATTTTTATGATATGTTGAATGTTTTGAGCATATCCGTTTGGTTCTGATAAATTGGGATTTCGGGATGTTATTGGCTATGTGTTGAGCATGAAAACTTGTAGCATGCAGTAATGAATTATACTGTGGGAACTTCCTATATGTCTCGCTCTCAAGTGTACCATCAGAGAGTTTTCGTATAACAACATCCAAAAAAATCATGCTATGGGTATCATGTTGTTCTGTAAACCCTAGACCCCATTCATTGTTGTTCAAATATTGTACAAAAGCCAGCAAACTGGACTCAGTACCCCTCCACACTAGCCAGATATCATCAAGATATCGTCTCCAAATATCCATTTCTGAAAGAAAAGTATTTCTTGTAGAATCATAAATTAACTTGGTTTCGACATAAGCCATAAAAGATCAGCATATGGGGCAAAAGAAGCCCCCATAGCCGTGTTCTTAATTTGCCAATAACAATTGTCTTTATAATAAAAAACATTGCAAGTAAGGACATATCTAGCCATGTCGACCAAGAATTCATTGAATGTAGAACCATATAGACCTGCATATTCCAACCAATATGCCAGAGCCTGAAGACCAGCTTGGTGTGGGATATTGGTATATAAGGCACATACGTCAAGCATATAAAACCAATCCTTTTCCAACTGAGCATCAGATATGATTTGTAGAAAACTGGTGGTGTCATTTAATCTTGACCGAAGAAAACCCAACAAAGGTTTGAGATGTTTTGTCAAAAATAAAGACAGGGGTTCAGTTAGATATTTTCTTCCAGACACTATAGGTCTTCCCGTGGGTGTGTAAGGTTTTATGCACTTTCGGAAGAAAATAAATATATTGTGAGTTACAATCCTTAATTGTTAGTTGATATAGAGTGTCTTTTGAAATTACACCCCTATCAAAAGCATTCTTAAGGAAAAGTTCGATACACTTGGTGAATCTATGTACAGGGTCATAAACCATGTGGTTGTAATATCTGGTGTCTGATAACTGTCTGTAGGCCTCACTGTTATAATCATCCCAATTCTGTACTACAACAGCCCCACCTTTGTCTGCCATTGTAATCACAATTTGTTTATTTTTCTGGAGTTCCAGAATGGCTTGCTTCTCCCTGGCAGTTATGTTATTGTGTTTCCAGGCCAAACTTGAACCATGAAAATGAATATCCCTAAGAACACTATTTTGAAATTGGTGAACCACAGTATTCATGGGTGGGGAAAAATTAGATGGATGATATGTGAATTTCCCCTTTTCAAAAACAAGACCAGAATCCCCAAAAAACATTTTCAGGTTAATTAATCTACAAAAACTAGACAAATGTTGTGCAAATACGTCCTCAGAAATGATGGTACCAGGTATGAAATTAAGGCCTTTATTCAAGATTTTCACATGTAGATCAGACAAGACATAATCAGACAAATTTAGAATATTGTTAACAGTGTTTTGATTTAAGTCCCCAATGCCAACTCCAATAGTCCCTGTACATTGTGTATTCTTTTTGTGTTTGCGCCCACCCTGTCTGTGTGTACTCCTAAAGGGGCTGCCCCCGGGCTTCTTTTGGGCGATGGTGATCCTGTTGCTGTCGGGGATTCATTGTCAGTCCCTGATGATGTATCATCACATGATGAGGTAACATTGTAATTGCTTTTCCTCAAAATGGATCTGGGTCTTTTCCTTTTCTTATCTGACATTGGAAGGTTATTAAATCTCACATGCTTAGATTGAAAGGAAAATGGGTTACCTCGGGAATAATCCTCTTGGTCCCTATTGAATTTTTTCATCTTACGTAACCGTAATTCAGCATCAAATTTTTTCAAATCTTGAGCCACTCTGTTCAATTTGCCTTCAAAAGAAGGCTCCTGTTCATAGTTTTTTAACTTATCTGCCAAAATCATGATTTCAGACAGCCCCTTATCTATGGCTCGATTATGGAATTTATAAAGTTGAACCACAAAAGACATTGTGGCTTCATGTTGTGTGTGGTTAATTCATCATCTGCATCACTCACATGCGGAATAATCCATATTCTTAATCCCCTTGGGGTAATATTAGCTGCCTGATAAGCCTTAAAAAGCTTGCTGTGCCATACATTTGCTCGTAGAGCCCTTAATAGCCTGTTCAGGTCATCAATTAACTTTTGACTTGTAATATCTGGGTTACTGTTCCCCAACTGATCTCCATTCCCATTTTTGTTTGGGTTCAAACCAAAAACCCCTAAATCCTCTCTATCAGCCACTAATCCAGAAATGAGACTGGACAAATCCATAATAGCAGGGACAATAACCACAAAAGCTATGTAGCTGTCAATAATGGTCAATCAATGATGCCACGACAGCAAAGATAGATTATTAATAAGGACAATAACAGCTTCAAAAAATATAATTTCCAGAAAAATAATAGAAAAAACAGCTGCGTCCAAAAATAAGAATACTATAAGATTGATGTGTATTGATGCAGATGATGAAAATAAACACCCCTTAATAAGAAGCCAAAAAAGAGGCTGTCAAAAAAAAAGAATTTCAGCTCAAAAACTTTTGATTAGAGTAGAAGAAGTTTTGAATTACTCGAAGCTCAAATGAAATAAGAACTTACAATACTGATTCAATCTAAAATAAGGACCCATAAATGCTAACAAAGCCTCATGCCCACTTCCATAGATTATAACATAATTCTATAGTGACCATTGAAGTGGTCAAATTTAGTATAATTAGGAGCCAATCCCAATTATATACCTTAAAATATAGAGGCACAATATGTAAACTCACAACTGTCTAAGGGGGAACATATAACATGCAGGGAAAGGCAAATGTGTCCTGACCCTGTAGGGGTAGTTCCTATTGCAAAACAGATATTCATATACTATCTTGTGAGTCCACGTCCCAAACCATTATATTGACCATTACATGAACATAACCTGCAAAGGACTTAATCTACCATGAATGTACAAAAACTCCAATATGTGCTTAGAAGTAAGTAAATATTATAATATTATTAAGATATTATTGGTTTGATCATAAATGAGGGTCCCTCTATAACTGTTAATAATCAAGGAAATACCCCCCTACCATATTCATAGCAACCACACATATAGATCTGGTCAGATTATGTATAGAAACAAATCAGCTATATGTATAGACACTGCTTATAACCAAAACCAATGTAATATTATATCTAATATCCACAATGAACAGGTATAAGCATAAAAATCAATTACAAAAAGTAGTAATATGAGACCCCATAAATTGCTGTCAAATAGTTAGCGGGCCCAAATGTCCAAAAAATATAGATAAGGCACCACTAATAATGGTGTCCAATATTTGTAAATTGTGCCACCTGTCCACGCAAGAAACAGAGCTCAATAATGTTTGCTAAGCATATCCCATATTGAATGGGAATACCCATGTACAATCCGGCAAAAAATAAACCTGGTTATCAATTATAAAACTAGTCACATAAGAATGTAACCACTATTTAGTAAATAGAAAAAGTCCTTGTACAATAAGGAACGTGAATGCCCTATAGGATACTTCCAAAATAATCCCCATAATTTCCCTGTTGTTTTGATCTAAAACTAACAAGCTATACTATCCAAAATTGGTATGATGGGATGTAAATCCCTAGTATCTAACTTAAACCACTTGTAGCATTATCCAATAAAAATTCTAGATATATGTATGTATCGTAAAACAGGGCCGCCAAATTTGTAAGGGCCACAAAATCAAACTGCAGGTTGATAAGCACATGTAAAATGTAAAATTAGTAAACACCACTTGAGGTTATACAAAATATAGACATCGACTTTTAGCCCCTACAAGAACAAAGCATATGTTGTATACATAGCATAATCCTGCCCATACATCAGCTCTCTTGTTTAATCGTATTCAAGGGTTAACATATTTTGGTTACTATTCAGACTCTCAAGTGACATTTTTTCAGCGAGAGGGCATTATATATTACATCGTTCAAGTTTGGACTTAACTTATGGAACTTTGGACTTTGTGTTGGATGAAGATTTACGGATAACAGATTTAAAGAATTATGTGGAACTTTAATGCCTTATAGGGATATGGACGTATCTGTGTGTATACACATACTAAACAGTTGTGATACGTTTATTTAATCATTTAGGGCATGCTATTTGGTGTTTTTGAACTTTATATATGTATGGGCAGGATTATGCTATGTATACAACATATGCTTTGTTCTTGTAGGGGCTAAAAGTCGATGTCTATATTTTGTATAACCTCAAGTGGTGTTTACTAATTTTACATTTTACATGTGCTTATCAACCTGCAGTTTGATTTTGTGGCCCTTACAAATTTGGCGGCCCTGTTTTACGATACATACATATATCTAGAATTTGTATTGGATAATGCTACAAGTGGTTTAAGTTAGATACTAGGGATTTACATCCCATCATACCAATTTTGGATAGTATAGCTTGTTAGTTTTAGATCAAAACAACAGGGAAATTAGGGGGATTATTTTGGAAGTATCCTATAGGGCATTCACGTTCCTTATTGTACAAGGACTTTTTCTATTTACTAAATAGTGGTTACATTCTTATGTGACTAGTTTTATAATTGATAACCAGGTTTATTTCTTGCCGGATTGTACATGGGTATTCCCATTCAATATGGGATATGCTTAGCAAACATTATTGAGCTCTGTTTCTTGCGTGGACAGGTGGCACAATTTACAAATATTGGACACCATTATTAGTGGTGCCTTATCTATATTTTTTGGACATTTGGGCCCGCTAACTATTTGACAGCAATTTATGGGGTCTCATATTACTACTTTTTGTAATTGATTTTTATGCTTATACCTGTTCATTGTGGATATTGGATATAATACTACATTGGTTTTGGTTATAAGCAGTGTCTATACATATAGCTGATTTGTTTCTATACATAATCTGACCAGATCTATATGTGTGGTTGCTGTGAATACGGTAGGGGGGTATTTCCTTGATTATTAACAGTTATAGAGGGACCCTCATTTATGATCAAACCAATAATATTTTAATAATATTATAATATTTACTTACTTCTAAGCACATATTGGAGTTTTTGTACATTCATGGTAGATTAAGTCCTTTGCAGGTTATGTTCATGTAATGGTCAATATAATGGTTTGGGACGTGGACTCACAAGATAGTATATGAATATCTGTTTTGCAACAGGAACTACCCCTACAGGGTCAGGACACATTTGCCTTTCCCTGCATGTTATATGTTCCCCCTTAGACAGTTGTGAGTTTACATATTGTGCCTCTATATTTTAAGGTATATAATTGGGATTGGCTCCTAATTATACTAAATTTGACCACTCAATGGTCACTATAGAATTATGTTATAATCTATGGAAGTGGGCATGAGGCTTTGTTAGCATTTATGGGTCCTTATTTTAGATTGAATCAGTATTGTAAGTTCTTATTTCATTTGAGCTTCGAGTAATTCAAAACTTCTTCTACTCTAATCAAAAGTTTTTGAGCTGAAATTCGGGTTTTTTGACAGCCTCTTTTTTGGCTTCTTATTAAGGGGTGTTTATTTTCATCATCTGCATCAATACACATCAATCTTATAGTATTCTTATTTTTGGACGCAGCTGTTTTTTCTATTATTTTTCTGGAAATTATATTTTTTGAAGCTGTTATTGTCCTTATTAATAATCTATCTTTGCTGTCGTGGCATCATTGATTGACCATTATTGACAGCTACATAGCTTTTGTGGTTATTGTCCCTGCTATTATGGATTTGTCCAGTCTCATTTCTGGATTAGTGGCTGATAGAGAGGATTTAGGGGTTTTTGGTTTGAACCCAAACAAAAATGGGAATGGAGATCAGTTGGGGAACAGTAACCCAGATATTACAAGTCAAAAGTTAATTGATGACCTGAACAGGCTATTAAGGGCTCTACGAGCAAATGTATGGCACAGCAAGCTTTTTAAGGCTTATCAGGCAGCGAATATTACCCCAAGGGGATTAAGAATACGGATTATTCCGCATGTGAGTGATGCAGATGATGAATTAACCACACAGTGGGCGAAAATACAACATGAAGCCACAATGTCTTTTGTGGTTCAACTTTATAAATTCCATAATCGAGCCATAGATAAGGGGCTGTCTGAAATCATGATTTTGGCAGATAAGTTAAAAAACTATGAACAGGAGCCTTCTTTTGAAGGCAAATTGAACAGAGTGGCTCAAGATTTGAAAAAATTTGATGCTGAATTACGGTTACGTACGATGAAAAAATTCAATAGGGACCAAGAGGATTATTCCCGAGGTAACCCATTTTCCTTTCAATCTAAGCATGTGAGATTTAATAACCTTCCAATGTCAGATAAGAAAAGGAAAAGACCCAGATCCATTTTGAGGAAAAGCAATTACAATGTTACCTCATCATGTGATGATACATCATCAGGGACTGACAATGAATCCCTGACAGCAACAGGATCACCATCGCCCAAAAGAAGCCCGGGGGCAGCCCCTTTAGGAGTACACACAGACGGGGTGGGTGCAAACACAAAAAGAATACACAATGTACAGGGACTATTGGAGTTGGCATTGGGGACTTAAATCAAAACACTGTTAACAATATTCTAAATTTGTCTGATTATGTCTTGTCTGATCTACATGTGAAAATCTTGAATAAAGGCCTTAATTTCATACCTGGTACCATCATTTCTGAGGACGTATTTGCACAACATTTGTCTAGTTTTTGTAGATTAATTAACCTGAAAATGTTTTTTGGGGATTCTGGTCTTGTTTTTGAAAAGGGGAAATTCACATATCATCCATCTAATTTTTCCCCACCCATGAATACTGTGGTTCACCAATTTCAAAATAGTGTTCTTAGGGATATTCATTTTCATGGTTCAAGTTTGGCCTGGAAACACAATAACATAACTGCCAGGGAGAAGCAAGCCATTCTGGAACTCCAGAAAAATAAACAAATTGTGATTACAACGGCAGACAAAGGTGGGGCTGTTGTAGTACAGAATTGGGATGATTATAACAGTGAGGCCTACAGACAGTTATCAGACACCAGATATTACAACCACATGGTTAATGACCCTGTACATAGATTCACCAAGTGTATCGAACTTTTCCTTAAGAATGCTTTTGATAGGGGTGTAATTTCAAAAGACACTCTATATCAACTAACAATTAAGGATTGTAACTCACAATATATTTATTTTCTTCCGAAAGTGCATAAAAACCTTACACACCCACCGGGAAGACCTATAGTGTCTGGAAGAAAATATCTAACTGAACCCCTGTCTTTATTTTTGACAAAACATCTCAAACCTTTGTTGGGTTTTCTTCGGTCAAGATTAAATGACACCACCAGTTTTCTACAAATCATATCTGATGCTCAGTTGGAAAAGGATTGGTTTTTATGTACGCTTGACGTATGTGCCTTATATACCAATATCCCACACCAAGCTGGTCTTCAGGCTCTGGCATATTGGTTGGAATATGCAGGTCTATATGGTTCTACATTCAATGAATTCTTGGTCGACATGGCTAGATATGTCCTTACTTGCAATGTTTTTTATTATAAAGACAATTGTTATTGGCAAATTAAGGGCACGGCTATGGGGGCTTCTTTTGCCCCCATATACGCTGATCTTTTTATGGCTTATGTCGAAACCAAGTTAATTTATGATTCTACAAGAAATACTTTTCTTTCAGAAATGGATATTTGGAGACGATATCTTGATGATATCTGGCTAGTGTGGAGGGGTACTGAGTCCAGTTTGCTGGCTTTTGTACAATATTTGAACAACAATGAATGGGGTCTAGGGTTTACAGAACAACATGATACCCATAGCATGATTTTTTTGGATGTTGTTATACGAAAACTCTCTGATGGCACACTTGAGAGCGAGACATATAGGAAGTTCCCACAGTATAATTCATTACTGCATGCTACAAGTTTTCATGCTCCACACATAGCCAATAACATCCCGAAATCCCAATTTATCAGAACCAAACGGATATGCTCAAAACATTCAATATATCATAAAAATTCGGAGGACCTCATACACAGGTTCAAACAAAGAGGTTACAAGGAAGGTGTTTTAGCAAATGCCAGGAGTCAGGTTCAAGGCATGGAGCGTAGTCAGTTGCTTGAATATAAGGACAAGGATAAGGCCAACACATCACCAAAACCACTTAGACTTACAACGACTTATGGAAGAAACACCATTGGTTTTGTCAATATTGTACAGCGACATTGGAATATTTTGCAGAGTGATCCAGAAGTTGCTAGGATTATCCCTGACAAATGTATGTGTTCATACAGAAATGGTAAAAACTTGAAATCTTATTTCAACCATTATAAAACTGGAGACAGGAGGGGCAGGGATAAAATACAAACTACTATTTCTGGACACAGTCTGTATGGTTGTTTCCCTTGTGGTCATTGTGTAAATTGCAAATATATATATGTACCACGAAGGAATTTTCAAGTCGCAATTGCTCAAAGGTCTTTGATATAAATATCTTTTGCAACTGTAGTAGTGACTGGGCCATTTATATGGCCACATGCAAATGTGGTGCATTTTATATTGGTCAAACCTCTAGGTGTCTCAGGTTGCGTATCTCAGAACATTATAGTAATATTAAACAGAAAAAGCTTACTAATGCATTGTATAAACATCAGTTGTCACACCCTTCAGCAATATTTTTATTCACAATTATTGATGTGATTCAGGGTGACCGTAGGAATAAAATTGGTTGGCATGAGATTTTAAACAGTAAAGAAAAAAAGTGGATCATTAAGCTGGGTGGGCTTTTCCCTCCAGGACTTAATGACTATTTATAAATTTTCCACCAATGAAATTGTATGCTTGCATATTTAATAGGCATGAAATTCTTTGAGTTTTGATGCACTGATGAAGGCTGTGTAATTTACCAGCCGAAACCGGTATGTGTTTTTGTCTGCTGTGATGCTTTAACTACAATACAGTCTTTTTGATCACTACTTGCTGGCTCCAATCTTGTTTTTTCATAAATCCCTATGTCACAAGATGGGTGGACAACTGGCTCTCTGACAGAACCCACACAGTAAAAGCAGCCGACTCCAAGTCTGACTTCAGACCAGTGATAAGTGGAGTATGACAGGGTTCGGTCCTGGATCCTCTCCTGTTCGGCATCTACTTCTCTGAAGTGCAGGCCAACATAGGAGGTCTTTGGCTAACAAAGTTCACAGATGACTGCAATCTGGGAGCCATAATAGAATCACCTAATGATGTAGACATTCAACAAAAGGCTCTCACACAGACAGATGCTTGGTGTCAAAGTCATGGCCTCAAATTCAATACCAAGAAGTGCATTGTTATCCCCTTTGGGAAAAACTTGTTACCCATGAACTACCACATGGGTGGTAGCTCACTAAACACTGTAAGTCTAACAGACCTCGGGACACACGTGGACAGTAGTCTCTCCTTTAACCACATCATCACAGTAGCCAGGAAATCCTTCCACATGGCACACCATCACAAAAGGGTTCTCCTCTAGAAAAAATGAGGTCATTGTTCCTATCTACTCATCCCCCATCAGACCCATTAGAGAGCACACTGCCCCATTTGGCATGTATCTCACGAGACACCTACAACAATTGGAAAGGCCACATATCGCCTACTCAGAGGCAATCTCTGGCCAACATACAAAGCCATGTCAAACCCAGAGCTGTTGAACATGCTACACTTAAAGAAATCCCAATCTCTCTAAACCACATGCTCCAGGGACCTAAACCTTGTCACCACAATAAACAGAACATGCTGGAGGAATAGATTCCTGTCCCAGAGACTTCCCATACTCTGGAACAAAGCTACTCATTCATGTCAAGCAAAGCTCCTCATTGTCCCTCTTTAAGAAAAAAAAACTTGATGACTGGATGGGAAATAGAAAATTAACCCTGGGGATCACTTATGCAGCACTGATTGACAGGGGCATAGGAAATAATTTTCTTGGGTGGCGAAAGCCAAGGGAACATTTTTGGCTAGGCTTATATAGGCCCCAGGGCTGATAGCCTAGTACCTACCTATGAACCTAGAATGTGTTGGCAAGACTGTGGCCAATATCTGTTGTCTCAGGATAGGAATTAGCATTGTGCAGTAACTCACAGCACTTGTGTTTAATGCTGTGGAAGTTGTTGATGTAACTATCAAAGGCTTTTGTGACTGTCATCAGTGTCTGCTGCATGTCTGCCTTCATCAATGCCTGTAGGGGATTCCATGAGTTATCACAAGTTGTGTGTGAGGCTAATAAGGGAGTTCAACTGTCATGGGGAACCACCTACAGTGTCCTCCTCCTGTTGTACACTTTACTAATGGCAGGGGACCATCACATTGTCTCCCACTGTTTTGAGGACAGTGTATGTGTTCTGTTGGCTATGGCTAGTACCATGCATTCATGTACCTATTTGTACAGTGCATATGTGTATGATTTGACAGTTATGCAGCTATTTCCCATTGCCATGGGTGCAGTGAAGTCATCCACCCCTGTTTTATGGCTGCAAAATTGGCTTTGGCGAAGTTCTGCAAGGTGGTTACCTTTTTGGGGAGTGGGGCTAACATGTGTTCCATGTTGATTACAGCCTGTGTGGATCTCACCAGGTAGGGATGGACAACTGTGGATGAGCAACAGTCACATATTTAAGTAGTCAACACACAGGTCAAGATTGTTGCATCCTCTACCTGGGGTCAGTATGAGCTGGTCCAGGGCATTGGTAATTATGAATCCCAGAAAGTGTTGGGCCACTGAACTGATGCTTGGCTACTTTTGCCAGGTGATGAAGGGGTTGTTGAAGTCTCATACTATGTCAGTGTTGCGCTGGACCTTCATAGATGGCAGGGTGTTGAGGAATGTGCATTGACAGTCTAGGAACATAGATGTGGACTCATAGCAGGCTATGGTCCTGATTGCACTATTACCCCAAGGCAGTTGTACTGGAAGTATCTCAGATGCATTATGTTGGGATACTAGTCTGGAGATGTTCCTATCTGTAATGAATATGGAGAAACAACATGTGGAGGTGTGGTGTGGTCCATGTTTGTGGGCTGACAGCTGTGGAATGTGTTATAGCTTGATACTGCAGGGCTGTTGTCTGCTGCTGTGAACCACCTCTCTATTACAGCAGAAACGTTAATGTCCTCCTCTCCAATGAGTGCATGGAGTGACTGCATCCTGAGAGTTAGATGTCTACTGTTGAGCAGGATGAGCCTTAGCTTGCATATATGGCTAGTTATTATGGTGGTAGTTACATTTGAAACACTGCCTAATAAGGCATTATAGGGGTGGCAAGACACTTAGCCAGTACCTGGAAACCCAGGGCTGACAGATGTAGGAAATCTGTGGCAATTCATTGAATTCTGTCAAGCATGTTATCCCAATCAGAGAGATACTGGATCCCCTGAGAATGACACAAAACATGTAAGCCAATGTTGCAGTCAGTCATCTTTTGATAGTACTGCAGCATCATTCTGGGTGATGGCAGTATACTGTTCAGAGCTACTGTCAAACCTACCTGGACCACATAATCAGAGAATTCAACCATGTCTCTTGTCATGTAGTGAAGGATAGACTGATACTCATAACTGTTGTGGCATGCCATGACTTGCTGTCTCATGTTGGATGCTGGCATGCGAGAGATATTTGGCTATTACCTGCTCCATATTCAACTTAGTGCGTGGGATATGTGTGTTCTTACATATTGAGTTACCCATGATCACTTTATTGTGCAAGGTGGTGAGCCTATGGAGATTAGGTTGAGGGGCACACTGTGTAAGTAAAATGTGTCCCTTGGCATGTGCCATGTCATGGTGTCTGAGTGAGTGTGTGTTTTGCTGGTCTGTACTGTTTGAGTAAACGTCCATTGAGTGCCTCTGTAAAGGTGGGTATGTGGCTTTTTAGTGTATGTCATGGCTGTCAAAGTGGGTGTCATGGTGAGCTATGTATTCCACATGGTGTGGTGCATGTGTGGATCTTATCCTCTTAACCTGCTAGTCCAGCCTTTGCTGGAAATTGCATATCTCCACATTGGGTGATATACAGTAACTCTCACAGGTCTGAGTATTTGGAATTTAGAGGGGAGGGTTGTCTGTGTACATGAGGCAGTTGCAACAGTGCCTCAGAATGGACAAGTGTAAGTGGTTAATGGGTGAAAGCACAGAAAATTGACCTTCAATTAGGCCAGGATGGCTGGACATAACTAGTAATTACTGGGGCTGCTTCTTTGATGAACGAGTACTGATGATGGTTCCCAGGTGTGCCACACTTATTGATACAATACCCTGGTGAAGTGCCAAGCAATAATGCTATTTGAAGTGCAAGACTGAAAGAATTAGTATGATGTAAGGGTAGAACTGAAGGCAGACTTTCTGCCACCTGTAATACTTTACATCAGCTGTGCATTTATCAGCAGCTTAGTAGCATGTGTGTGGTAACTGCATAACACTATAGTAGACATAACTAAATAGGCAGCAGTTCTAATCCCAATACTGGCATGTGTGTGTGTGTGTGTGTGTGTGTGTGTGTGTGTGTGTGTGTGTGTGTGTGAGAGAGAATCATGTACTGTCTGGCTTATGCCATTTTTGACTTGCGTACTTCCCTTCACACTTCTCCACACCCCAATCTAGTAGTCCTATTGATGTCATCCACTTTAGAAGTAACTTTGGACTAGGTAAAAATGTATAAGCTCTGTGGTGCATCTGATAACTGCATAGCACTATAGTAGAAATAACTAGATAGGCAGGAGTTCTAATCTCATTACCGGCAACTGTTTGGATGTGTATGTGTTTGTGTGAGAATCACGTAGTATGTGGGTTACACCATTGTTGATCTGTGTACTACCCTTTACACTTCCCTCACTTCAGTTTAGTAGTCCTGTTGATGTCATCCACCTTAGAAGTACCTTTGGACTAGGTGAAAATATATAAGATCTGTGGTGCGTCTGATATCTGCATTGCACTATAGTAGAAATAACTAGATAGGCAGGAGTTCTTACCTGATACTGGCAACTGTTTGTGTGTGAGTATCATATCTTGTATAGCTTATGCCATTTTGATGTGTGTACCATACATGGCTGGTGACCACCTCCCACTGACATTACTTTATATAGTATGATTTTATAGTGTGGTAATAGCATCTGCATCACATTCAGCAAATTAAACCATTGTACAGTTCTCTGTATAGATGTGTCTGGAATATCTAGATGTTTTCAACCTATATGTGGCCAGAAGTGTTCTGTGTGCCTTAGCAATGCCCATGTATGTGATATTGTAGCTAAATAGACCACAGTGAGTGTACTGACACATATAGCAGCATCAGGTATCATACCTGACTGAAACATCATGCTGATACAATGTCTGCCACCCTCTCAGGTGGCCAGCCTTGTAGGTGCAATACATGAGTCCAGATACTTGGTTTTACAAGTGAAATGTTCATGTTATGGGTCACATTAAAGGTTGGAAGAGGTGTGGACTGACATATTGTTGTCCCAATTTGTATGTATCAAACACATTGCATCTTAACAGGTGTGTATACACAGTTTATATACACTGTATTCCACTAATGTTTCATACATGTCCCTGCCTTAGGCCGTTTGTCCAACCCATTTTGCTGGCCTTTGTCCAGACGTCTTGGCAATGACAAGTTCTGAGGTATGCTACAGGAATGTTGAATTCATGTTGGATAGGACCCAGTGGTGACAACTGTGATGCAATGCTGGTCTGCAGGATGATGGTAATCAAGAAGATGGGGAGTGGGAGTTCAGCAGCAAGGATCACATGGTGTGAATTGGAAAAGGGTGACTGTGAGGTGGAGTTCAAGGAAGGATTAAGACAGGCACACTGGGTGGTACTGTCAATTTACCACATATCAGGTGTAGTACAGCAGTAAGGTGCTTGGCATGACATGTGGATGGAGGAAGTAGTACAAGTAGACATGGTGGAGGACTGAGGAAGTACAAGACAGAACACAGAGAAAGAGGATGGAGAAGGAGGAGTGAGACTGTCAGAGAGATGAGGAAAGTAGGCAGGAGTGTGAGGAGATGAGGTGCATGGCAAAGAGAGATGTGGCAAAGGCTAAGGATGAGGCATATGAAGAGTTGTATGGCAGTTTGTGAATTACTGGCTGGTTTATTTCTCTTTGCCATGTTCAGTCATTTTAGTTGTTTTGCTAAGAGGTTGTTGTATGTCTGGCCATTGTGTATGGCCTATCATGATTTTGTAGTGTACTGTTCACTTATTTATATGGACTATGGGGGGCAGATGTGTGTGGCATGGGTCATTTTATATCCAACTGGGCATGCTGCCCCAATTGTGTGGTCTATCAGCAGCATATGTTTATATGGACATATTGAGACATGTATGCATATATATTTTGAGACATGTATGCATATGTGTATATATATATATATATATATATATATATATATATATATATGTGTATATATATATATATATATATATATATATATATATATATGTGTATATATATAAATATATATATATATATATATATATATATATATATATATATATATATATATAATCTCAGTATTTAGTGGTAATATATCTATATATTGTTATACACATATATGTATCTCCACACATATCTCTCTATGTATTCTCTATGTATATGTTTCTTTTCAGATATATTTGTAGATACCAATCTGTCCTAATTGCACAGTGTCTCTTCGCTATTGTAAACTGTCAGTAAAGTAGGGTATGTTTGAGAAAACATCCTAAAGCCATACATCTCAGATGACTTGCTGGTAAATTGCTATGACTATGGTGTGCAGGGTCCTGGCTTTAAGACCTGCAAGGGCTGTTTTTTTTTGTTGCTAGGTAGAACAAGGACTGTTGGATACAGAGTGATAAAGCTAGTTTGGAGCAGCTTTAAGCATGTTTGCATGATGGTAAGCAGTGCTAACATACGGTTACACAAATAGGCACTTACACTGTGTAAGCTTTGCTTACCAGTGTGCAAATCTGCTTAGCATTTACGTTTTTAGCAATGCTGAAACCTGCTAAGCATAGCTCATCCCTTGTAACCACTGATTACATTCCAGTCAGATAAAATAGCAGGATAATGACATCTGACACCTCCAACTGTTGCCAGTACACTGGCCTTAGTCTCAATGGCAAGAAATGTCACAATCCCCTGTTGAATCAATGTGTTGTCTACAAATGACCACATTGGTGGTAGTCTAATGGACACAGATGTCCTTATAAGAGGGCTGTGAACACAGCTTGACAGCAACCTCTCTTCTGATCACCATATTGCCACTGTGGACAAAGTCCTTCCATGTGGCATATTGCATAACTAAGGGTGTGTCATCCAGTAATTAAGAGGTCAATATCTCCCTCCAGTTCCCGCTCTTTAGGCCAATCAGCAGGTACAGTGGCCCATTTGCCATGTAACTCACTAGACACCTTCAACAACTGGGTAGGCTGCAAGTGTACCTCATATGTAGGACCCGAAGCATGAAATAACTGTCTGATATGGTTAGATGCCAAAACCTCCAAGTGTTCACAATCACATCTATGCTACTTATAGGCAGTCCCTGCTTGACTGACATAGCCATGGTCTGCCCAGTTGTGTTACACATGCCACAGCTAGGGAACCCCAATCTGTATGCCCCACATGCCATGGATACCTCAACTCCATTAACACATTTGACTGAACATGCTTGGGAACAGGTCCATAAACCAGGTACTGGCCACATTATGCAATATATGCTGCATACATGTCAAAGCACCTCACTAACCCTCTTCAAGGGAAATTCAGATGAGTGGATGATGACTATAGCTGTCACCCTGGGGATCACTCACGTGGAAGTATTTGATAGATGCACTGCTGACTAATGTCAGGTGACATGATGCCAGGGTACTTCCATGGGCTAGGCTTGTAAAGACCCCATGGCCATTCTTGTGGTATGCACATATGAACACATGGACCCATGACACTCAGTACTGGGAAATTTATGTGCACATTACTGTGTATAGAACTGTTTGAGAATGTAAACCTGTAGGTGGCATTGCTTTGTGGCCCTTCCACCCTCTCCACCTCCCATTGTCATACTTTGCAGTGCTGGTGATGTTATTCACTGTAAGTGTACCTTGTGACACACTTCACCCTATAGTCTCCATGGAGCATGTGATAACTGCATTACACAATACTATCAATGGTGATGTTGGTGGGGGTTCCACCCTGAGTCCTGGGAAATGTGAGTATGTGTGTGTGGATGTGTGTTTGAATCTCAATGTGAGCATATTTGTATGAGACAGCATTTTGAGAGCTTAGTCTCCGCACACACTGCTCATTGCCATACTGTACAAGGGCTGGTGATGTTGGCCACAGTACAGTAGCCATGGAACAGTCATCACCTTACAGTCTGTGTTGCATGCAGTAAACCTGTGAACATTTGTATCAGTACAGTATTCTGTGTTTGAGTACTATGTCCACTTGGAAGTGGCTCTCACATTTTAGACAGTGGTGCTCCCACTGCATGTCCCAAAGTCCACTGTATGTGGTCTGCTGTCTCCATCAGCCTTACAATTATCTGACAATCTTCAGACCAATAAGGCCTATGCTGTGTGCATGAACTATGTAACAGTATGCCCTGACTGACAGGATAGTCAGGGCTGCTAAACCCAGGTGAGTCAAATGTGTGTATGACTGTATGTGTTTGTCAATTTGTACATCTGAGTATGTTATAGTATGTTGTGTCCATTCACAACCAGTACATCCCCCATTGCCATACTGTACAAGGCCTGGTGATGTTGTTCACTTTACATGACCCTCTGATCACACCTCACCCTAGAAGCTCTATGGTGTGTGCAATTAAGGCAGAACACATTAGTAGCAATAACTACATAGGTAGGGGTTCTAATCTCAGTGTTGGCAAGTGTGTTTGTGTGTGTGTGTACGTGACGGGATCTACTTCAGTTTGCAGAAAAAAAGCATTTCCCAGGAGTTCATTTGACTGAGAAAAAAATTAACAAAAGCTAAATATGCAAATGAATCATCTTGTGGAAATTCATTTCACCAAAATTAGTAGTGGCAGTGTAAATTCCTTTTCCCAGCTGTACAGCGATACTGGAGTTAGTACATATAGTTGTTGGTGGTTGGGGGGCATAGTCCCCACATTGGGGGTAGTGTTGTGCTTATCCCCATGTGTATTGTGCTGTTATACTGTTGAGTCCATGTTGAGAGGGTAAGTAGTTGTTAATCTAACTAGGTGTGGGTCTACACCACCCCACACCCTCCAATGTTGGGGGCTGTGCCCACCACCCCACCACAACTATTTATACCAACTCCAGGATTGTGCTACAGTGGGAACAGGACATATACCCTGCCACTACTATTTTCAGTGAAATTAAATTTGGCGGACTGATTATTTAGTGATTTGAGGTTTTGGCAATTTGGTCTTGGTGGAATTACATTTGCAAAAATGAGTTCTCTGCAAAGTGAAGTACATCCATGTCAACAGGTGTGTTGCATCAACACAAAAGCCTTTATGTGTGTTATTCACAAACTTTTGGTGTGTGCCACCCAGTACACTTACCATTGTCCACTGTACAAGAGCCGCTTACATCAGCAACCATCCACTTACCTGTATACAACTCTCAGACCTATCGGCCATGTGGCACATGCATTAACTGTTATACAGACCAGTTACTTGTGTTCAGCTGTACCCTGGATATGACGCAGTCAATGTGTTACTACACTGCCACACCCCTAGTAGGAAAGGACAGCAAGCCAATATCCTCCTGATACACAGACACCTAGAACAAAAACAGAATACATCACAGAGACCACATTTGGTCAGTGTTATTAACAGCAATAATGCATCATGGCTGGGTAGCTACACACCCTGCCATGTAAGCATTAAACATGCCAGCTGACAACACTTTAAACAGCATCACATTGCTAAACTGTAGTACATTGACCTTGTGCATCAGAACCATATTAGCATGTCCCTGCAGCAATGCTATGTATGACAGGGATGTGGCACAGCTATCATTATATGCACAGGGTGTGGTGTGGGTTTGCCAGAGGCCCATGCTGAGCCATTTGGTTGACATCATGAGTTGTTTATTAAATGGGCCATACAGAGGTGTTGTGTGTAAGTATTCTGGTGCCCTAGCTGTGATGGTGGTGTGTGTGTGTGTGTGTGTGTGTGTGTGTGTGTGTGTGTGTGTGTGTGTGTGTGTATGTATGGATGCACACAATTCTGCCATGTGTCTGTCCAATACAGGAATATGTTGGCCAGCTGTGGACCGTACATGGTAGGGTGTACAATTCACTTTGTCTGGCTACGGACATGGAAACTGGGCCTGCCAGGGGTTGCATGGGCACCACCAGGCAGAAGCCCAGATATGGTACTCTCCCCTGACAATGACAGTTGTCTGCTGGATCCGTGTCCCTATTGAGACTGGCCAGGACCACATGCCCATGGCCTGCTGTGTCGTGGTGTGGACAGCACCCTCCTTGCAGTGGAGCTGCTGATACTGCCACTACAGGAGCAGGAGTGAGATGTTGCACAGCCACATAGACCTTCAGCTGTTCATGGTGCTATCCCACGTCCACATGGCTGATGCCCTACTCCCACCACATGCTCTAGCACAGACATCCCACAGTCGAGGATTGCCACCATCTCACCAAACCATCTGTCCATGACTTCCACATAATAACGGTGGTCATCTGCAAGATTACAGATGTTGTTTTGTACAGAAGAAAGTGTAGCCCTCTGGAGCCTCAGACCATCTCTGGTGTACTGTTCACTACATGTCTGTGCCTCCATGCTGGTCAGAAACATGTCCGGTGACACCTGCTGTGGCACTTGTGGCAGGGGCATGATGGGCAGCCTGTGTGGAACCTCACCTGTTACCCAACTATAGTTGGTGTCTACAGACACTTGCCATAGTCACCATACTTTCCTGTCCCATGCCACCACTTGCCAACTCTCTCATCTATGGCCACTGGTGATGGGGTATGTGTGGGAATAGTAACTGTGTGCAGGCATGGGGTGGAAAAGTGGGATGCTAACCACTGGCACAGATTCAGCCCCTGACAACCCTGCCTGTGCCTCACTATGTCTATCATCATCAGAGTCTGCAGAGACACTGACATCAATTTCCCTGCTGGAAGGACCCCGAACCACATCACCATCTGTGAGGGGAAAACAATATATATATAAATTAATACCTGTAAGTTATGGTTTACTTACACACACACACACACACACACACACACACACACACACACTTACAGATGAGGTGGCACAAAGATATTACACAGACCTCACATTACCCAACAGCTGACATGCATGGCAGTATCAGCAGCTCCATGGCACTCAACATTATGCATTGCAGCCATTCTTAATCCCTGTTACTAACAATATGCATCTCTCGGATGCATGAATTGTGTTAGTAGGTGGTGCCCCTTCCCCTGGAACACACTGCACCCATGTACACATTATTGCTGTGCATCTGTATAACACACTGGCATCTACTGTAGACCATACCTCAACTGTACAAATCATTGCTGAATTTGTAGATATTTGGCAGTTATGTTTTCTCTGTTCCTCACAACTCCTATGTGTTTATCTGACACATAACTGGGATGATAATGAGGCCTGATGTCACTAATGACTGACATTTGATTTGCAGATCTCATAATCAGCAGTGCATGTGTGTGCAATAAAATTCAGTTAAACGATGACCTTCAAAGCTTAATGTGGATATGAGGAGAGTACACACCTGTTGACATGCCAGCCTCTTGTATAATATGAAATGGGGCCACAGTAACACATTTGAAAACATTATGCACACCTGATATGTTACATATTAACTGTGCAATCCAATCAAGAATCAAATAAATGTGTCAGTCGTGAAGATACTGAATGAGATGCATACAATATTGGGGTTGCATAATTGTGAACAACCTTAAACTAAAGGTTGTTGAAGCACCTGTTAAGTGAGCTACAGCAGTCACTATTCCTGGGAAGGGGTATATTAGCATGGCACATCTTGACTTGGCATTATTTGGTCTGTCTAACCTACAAAAGTACCCCAACTCTGCCAGATTGCAAGGCCAGCTCATGTGCACAGCCCTTGGATGTCACACAGGGGCTTTACTATTGCTGTTGAGTCTGGGTTATGTCTGGCCCAATTCATAACCTTGCATGTGTTCAGATACACCCATTCTTTCCTAGCTTTGGATGTATGCTTCTGTTCACTGTTGGGTTTGAAGATGAAACACCTCCTCACTCTCAGTCTTATTGTAGATGGTTGACAACTGTGGGCCACACATGAGTGCTATTTTCCAGTGTTCAAAATTCCCTTCACCATGTCTACAGGCCTAGTTCCAGCTAATGAACAGCAACCCTAAAGTTGTGCACTGGCACCAGCAAGCTTCAAGTTGGGGATGGTGGCCCTGATGTGAAGTGAGGTGTTGCTTGTGCACCACACATCTTTATGAATACTGTCTGTAGATTTGAACCTTGGTGTCATGACACCATTACACATTGCATCACATGCCTTTGGGAGACTTGATGTTATGCTTTTGCTACCTGTACACAGCCCTGGATGGTGTTTCTTGTGGGGAAACTTTTCCATCTACTTACCCAACCCCATAGGCCACACTTATGCATAATCCAAGTGATTGTTGCCACAGGTACTACAGAGACAGTACTTGCTAGACATTTCTGCAAGTCCCTCAGTGTTGCTGCATGTCAGCTGGTAGCCTCCTTGACCAGTTTTCTACACGTTTTGTCATCTGTTTTGGATGAACATGTGGTCCTTTTCAATATCACTGTTGTCCCATATTTAATACACCTCTAGATCACTGCCTGCAATGTTTTCCATTGTATATGCAGTGGTGAGGTAATATTTTTTCCCTACTCCTGACTGCTACATTTCAGATATTGGATCCCTTTGATGCTTTGTAAGATGTGTGCAAGCCATGGCTGCTTCTGTTTTAGGCAACTGAGGAAATGTCATGTCATGGACATACTTCTCAGACAGCAGACCATTACTTGGTATGACATTGAGGCCCTGTATTTGATGGTAGGTGTGTACTCAAGTAGAGTGAATGCTGTCAGTACATCACAAGCTGCCTACACAATGTTATTTTGTGTGTGTGTGTGCACACATAGGCATTGAGTGTTTTGTAAGGTTCGTATACCCCATATTTGTTGCACTACATATAATTCTATTTTACATATTAATTGTTGTTGTTAGCATCACATTACAGGTCGTAAAAGGTGTGGAATGTATTATTGTGGTCTGTTGTATATATCATGAACAACTGCCATCTTAATAGGTGTGTGTACACTGTTGTATCCACTGTATAAGGGAAATGTATCACACATGTCCCTAGTGTAGCCCATTTGTCCTACCATTTTGTTTCTCTGTCCACACATTTTGCACTGACAGCTTGTGAGGTATACTGCAGGAACCTTACATAACCTTCAGTTATGACACCACAGTGATCACTGTAATGCAGAGCAGTAAACACCAAAAAAAAATCTGAAAATGTGCATTATGGGTAGGTGTGATAAATGTGTGCATGCCAAATAGCATGGCCTTAACATGGCCGGTATATTGGCAAACCTGAACAAAACCATTCCATAATCACCAGCTACAGGCTGCAGTCCCAGTTGTATAGCAGAGGGACCTGAATAGTTGTGGGAGAGAGGTAATGTCAATAGCCAATGATGTGGTCTTGGTACAGGGTGGAAACAGCAATTTAGCACATTAACAGTACAACACCCAGTACTACAAAATATGTAGGCCACCACCACAGATGTACTCATCTGTGCATTATTAAACACCAGCAAGACCTACTATCTCATCTGACATATGCATGTAGGTACTATACAGATAGAAATGGATAAGCAACAGTGTTCTAGTAATGTGCACTGGGGCCTTACCTGCACGCTCCTCATCCAGTGTGTCGGTGCAACCCACCTCCACAATGCTTTCTTCAGCTTCATGGGTTGTGCATTGGGCGGGTGCCCCAATGTTGGTGAGGAGCTCCTCAGTGGCTGTCAGTGGGGGATGAATGGCTGGGTGCACACCTGTAGCTAACCGGTCCCTTGCTACAGCAGCAACCTATTAATGGGCATAGCGGACGAGGTTGATAGCCCGATGCTGCACCTGCTCATAAGTTCTACTGTGAAGCCTGGCAGCATTTACCCTATGGACCAGATCATTCCACATCATGGTCCTCTACCACACATCTTATGCTCTCTGTCCAAATAATAGACTATAATGTTCTATCACAAATTGGGTGATGATGTCATTCTCAGCAACAGAGAAGGCTGGGAGGTGAGGCCTGCTAATGTTGCCTGGAAGACATAAACAGTAAAAAAGGTCACAGGACCTGATACAGTTTTCAAATCACACATCCACAGTGGATATTACTTGCAAATAATCCAGACTACACCATAACCCTCTAATTTGTCATGGCTATTGCAGCATGCATTACACTCCTGGCCCTGAGCTATCTTATTCCCCCCGATGTTGGACACTTAATTGCATAATCCTCTATTCCCCATTCATTTTTGTGCAGAAGGATGACAGTGGCCATATTCCATGTGGATGGTGGCAAGTCTGTGTTTGACTGACTGTGGTGCATGACGGAGCTGTGAGCACATGCCTGAGTTCATGTAGGATGCAGACAGTGGTGTTATTATGCCCCATGGAGACTTGCTATTGTTGCCATCAGTAGGCAATATGTACATGCTCACCATTGCTGAGTGTAGTTGATGTCCCTATCCCCCTATACAACTGGGGTGGCATTATTCCCACCTAACCTGTCTGATGCAGGTTGCCTGTATCCATGGCATGTGTGCATAAGATGTGCTTTACCCCAGTACAGGGTGAATTGAGTTGTTGCCTCTCAGACTGACAACATATGTGGAGACACTATTGCAATTGTCCTTGGTGGTGTGGATATGTCTGATTTGTAGTCATAGTCAGGTTTATAGGAAGTCACCTGTGAACTTGCATGCTTGCTCAGATAGAGGTGGACTTGCTTCCAAGTTGTTGCCTGCACCTTTGTGTCCCTGTGCAGCCAATATAGCAACCTATTATGTGGTTTGTGTATTGCTGCTGTTCACCAAAGGGGATTACTCTACCTTGGTGGAGGCTGGTTTTACAGGTCAGGTACTGCTGAGTCCATATAGCTACAGTGGATATAAAGTGTACACACCCCTGTTTCACTGCCTGGTATTTGTAAAATAGAAACATGACACCGCACTAACTCATTTAAAAACAATTTGCACCATTAATGTGACCTATAGCCTTTACAATTCAATTGAAATCATAACAATCTGGTCTGTGAAAACATATGGAAATAATAATCAGTACAATAAGCCAGTTGAATGAGTGTGCGCACCCTTAAACTGATATGTTGTGTATGCACCTGTTGAGATGGTTACAGCATTAATTCATCTTGGTTTGGACTCTAACATCATGGCACACCTTCACTTGGCAATAGTTGCTTACCTTCTTTGAAACACCTCTGTTTGTTTTTCAGTGGGATTTTACAGGTTGGGGGTCACATTCAAGATGAGAAACATTCTGAAATGATTTTCTGTGGTCTCATTGTCATACAGCACACAGACCTGGCATTCCAACAGTTGTGTGTACACTTGTGATATCCACTCTATATAGGTGTTGATATAGCTGTTAGTGGCAGGCATGAACAGAGGGCCATAACACAGTTGGACACTTCTCCGATTACTAGCTGAATAATCATGCCTACTCTAGTAGCCATATCAGTGTCAGGGCAATGCAACAAC
The DNA here is from genome assembly GCF_019279795.1 of Protopterus annectens. Classification (NCBI taxonomy): domain Eukaryota; kingdom Metazoa; phylum Chordata; order Ceratodontiformes; family Protopteridae; genus Protopterus; species Protopterus annectens. The sequence goes on from NC_056751.1 coordinate 443,347,536, forward strand.
CAGTAGCTGTTCACATTTATGTCTGTTGTATGCACTGACACTGATATTACACATGTATGCAACATGCACAACCTATGTACCTGACTGTACATACGCATACATACATGTGCTCAGGGGATACCTGGTATTCATTTCTGTTCTATGTTAGTATGGCACACTGTATTTACAGTCTTGCTGCTCAATCATACTTCTCAACCTGTTATAGCAGGACTTCTGGACAATAGCACACATAAATGGGTGACAAAAGGGATATCATTATTGATACTGTATTAATGTAATTGCACCATACATTTGTAAGTTGATTGCACAGTAGGCTTTGACATCACTGTGATAACCTGGGAGATGTCCAACAGTCATAAGTAGGCTATTATGTTCCATTGTCATTTCTCACAGACTTGACAATGGTTTGACTGACATAACACAAGTATGTGAGTGTGTGACTACAGTTATCCATCACAAATGTGCTTATTGTCCAGCAGAGCACTGTACAGTTGAATGTTATTAATTCAATACATCACACGCAGTTCAACACATGTCTGCAACAATACTTTACTATGCAAATGCCCTATATAGATCTCTTAGATTTACAAGACAAACATGTATCATACTCATATTCACAGGTAACATATGGATATGGACAACATCCCATTAACTGGCCTAGCAGTGGCACAGTCACAAATGTTTGACAGACACCCCAGTGGTTGTCATATGCAAGCTGTCCTTTCCCAGGCTGACTCAGGCTCCTGAGCTGTGATTCTACCTCTCAACCTCTTGGAGCATTGCATCTGGACATAGCCTAAAATGATGAGGGATAAATAGGGATAGATTTTAAATAGAAACTTAGGAAATTTGTGGAATAATACAGTTTGCATTACCATGAATATTCTTAAGTATGTGGAGTCTTGAACTCAAGTGTTTGTCATTACTTAATGACTTCAATCCTCAGCTATTTGTCAGAAAAGTACAGATTCCAGGAGGGACAGAAAAAAATATGATGGGAAACTCTGGACATTCTTTGAATATCTGTACAGATGAGAGGCATGACTCTGATCTCTCCCACTCTAGAGAGGGCCAGATGCTATTGCCATAGCAGCTGTTCAGCAGGACATTAGTACAGCAAGTCTTGTTGGGACATATATTCTTCCAAATCATATTTCCCATTATTACACACCAAGTACTACATTCAATTACATGATTACATGTTATACATACCTTATTTTTTTCTTCTCTTTTCTGTTTTCCAATTTTTGTTTTATTTGTTTTCTTTCACTCTCTCTCTCTGTCTATGCACTATAGGGATAGAGCTGGTATGAATAGGTGGCAGCATGGATTTTGTAGGTGATGCTCATGACCAGGTGATGGTCTGTGCACAATTGTTGTTCCCCACTTGCTAATTGCATGCAGAGCAGCTGTCTAGTTCTTCCAATTGTTAATGTCATGACAACACACTCCTATAATTGAGTACTCCATGTGGGTATTGGCCCTTTCCCTTACCTGTGAGGAAGACATCCTGGAGGTGTGTGAGCTAATACCTTTTACAACAAGACTTGTGGAGACAAGCCAACTAAATGGTGGAGAAGGTTCAAGACTTAGGGGCAGAATGTTAGTATTGCTGTTATATGTTTGGAATACTGCTAGTTTAACAGGTTTTGTCTGAACATGCTACATCTGCATGGGTTTCAGTCTGACAAAGTTCTTTCTCTGCATAGCTCTCAACTGTAGGGCTATCCACATAATGGCCAGAGGTTAGCCTGTTATGTTTAGCATGTTTCCCATACAGGTGTTGTTCTTGGCAAATCAGTAGCATACTCTAGTGACAACCATTTGTTTTCTGACTTTATGTCCTACAGAAAAGATATGTTACAACAAACCCTGTAACACCAGCAACTTTCTCAGTGTATAACAGTAATATCTGAAGTATGGCCATGCATTTGGGCCTCTGTCCACCAATTATGTCAAGCTTTTTCCAGATGTCATACAGTAGGAGGTTGATAGGTATAATGGTCTATCATTGTTTAATGCTGTCATTCCTGCTGAGGGGAAATGCTGGAAAACATGGTGAAGTCTTCATTCAAGAGGTTGGTGTATAGAGAATGCTCTTAGATGCCCTTGTAACATATTTTATGTGGGGGAGTAACACATGTTTTAACACTAGGCTGTTATAACATGTGAGACATATTACTGATAAGAAAGATGATATCTCTATAGCTGTACATTTGAATAAATCTCATCATGGGGACAGTAGTGGGTTCCAAGGTACTGTTTTAGAAAAAGTCTGTTCCTCAGTTTGATGAAACATTCATAAAAGGACAATTGTTATGTACAGAATCACCGTAGTAGTATTAAATGTGATGCTTTATCCCTTAGGGGATTAAATGAGGAGTGTAATTGGAGGCTGTGTATTTAATTATGTAATTAAGCATTAATTGCTTCTTGTGATAAAGGCAAGTATTTCTTGTAATGTTTTACTCCTTGAAGGCTTTGGCCATGACACCAGAGTATAATAAACATGTATGAATTACTGGCTGGTTGCTAGGTTTAGTCATTTTACTTGTTTTGTTAAGAGGAGGTTGCATGTCTGGCCATTGTGTATTGCCTATCATGATTTTGTAGCAGTGTACTGTTCACTTATTTATTTGGACTGTGGGGGGGGGGCAGATGTGAGTGTTATGGGTCCTTTTGTATCCAACAGTGCATGCTGCTCCAGTTATGGGTGATCTATCAGCAGCATATATTTGTATGGGGATATTGAGACATGTATGCATATATATACTGAGGTGTGTGTGTGTGTGTGTATGTATGTATATATATATATATATATATATATATATATATATATATATATACACACACACACATGCATACACACATATATACACCTCAGTATTTATTGGTGATATATCTATATATTGTTATACACATATATGTTGCTCCATACATATATATATATATATATATATATATATATATATATATATATATACATATATGTATTTGTTTCTTTTTACATATATATATATATATATATATATATATATATCTATATATATATATATATATATATATAAACAATCCTTCCTAATTGCAGAGTGTCTTTTCCCTATTACAAACTGGCTGTAAAGTAGGGTATGTTGAATACAGAGTGATTAAGGCAGTTTTGAGCAGCTTTAAGTGTGCTTGCGTGGTTTCATGAGACTGTAAGCAGTGTTAACATACACTTACACAAATAGGTGCTTACACCATGTAAGCTTCACTTACCAGTGCACACATCTGCTTAGCATTTACATTTAAGCAATGCTTAAACAATGCTAAGCATACCCTAGCCCTGGTAACCATTGATTATATTCCAGACTGATAAAATAGGGTAATGACATCTTTAATAAGTGTATTTAATTTCCTGTGCATAACATGCTTCTATGTGCTGTCATTACAGTAGCAAGGGGTGTGACTATACTGTATGGGACACCTGGGTATACATGGGTAGTACCACACTCTTTTTTCTTTGTATTTGTTTTATACATGGGAAGTGTCCCAGGTTATATGCAGTCACACTTGCATGTTACACCAGTTACAGTGCACTGGGTGACAAAAATAGTTTAACACATTGTATAATTAAGTTACTACTTTTAACAGTGGTTGACTATCTTGTTCTTGGTGTTTGAACTTTATGTTTTTATCTTTCTCCTATTGGATATTGATATGATATTATGATAACTGTAGACTACTATTTTTTGGACATGTCATTGAGGACTGCTTTCATGTAGTAATGACATACCTTTCAGTTTCAAACTTTTATTTATTTTATTTATTTATTTTTATTTTATTTATTTTACATTTGTTGACCGGGCTAGTCTGGCTGGATACATGTCCATTTTCAGCAGAGGCCCGAGGAGAAAAGCTCCACTATATACTAGTAACTTACAATACACAAAAAATATGAAAAACATATAAGCAAAAAAGGAACATTTTCATGTAGTAGAGTAACAATGCAGAGGCAGTTTAACAAGAACTAAACAGTAGTGAGGAATCATAATCCCATAACAATTGCAATAGTAGGTCTGCTAAAAAATGAGGAGGAGAGAAAAACAATAACAGATAAAGAGTCTATAAATATTTACACTAATAACAAATTAGGATAAAACATGTAGTGCCGGGGCACTAGTTTTAGGATAGAGATTTGCACAGAAGTGATCAGCCTATAGGCTAAGTAAAAGGGGAGATGAAACAGGTTGCAGTGATATATCAAGTATAAGAGAATAGATAGTATTATCTTTCAAAACATTCATAACCTGTTGGCTGTTTACTTTGTCTGTCCTCTGTACAGATGTGCAGATGTCAGGTACTGCTTAGGACATATCACTATGTAGGTGCCCACATAGTATTGTGCTGTGGGCCTGGCCACTGCTGCTAGTTCCAACATGTGGGATATTCCTTAATGTGGGCCTTGCCCCTTTCCCTTGCCTGTGTGAGGGAGATTACATGGGTGGTGGGCTACAGATTCACATACAGTAGGTGGCAATACATCGCAAGACAGGACATGTAGTGACAGCCAAACAATGTGGGCAACATATCCCCAGATTTGTGAACAGATTCTATGTCATCAGTGCTGTTATACACATGGTGGATTGATAGATTGACAGGGTTTGTGTGGACATGCATTTAGTGAGTGACTTCATGACTGACAGTGATATGTCTCTGACATACCTCTCCACTGGCACACTGTCCACAGACTGGCCACATGTTTGCCTGTTATGTTTTGTCTGTTCCCTAGAGAGTTGGTGTCCTTGGTAAATCAGTCGTGGACTCTGGGGAATGCAGTTAGTAAATACTCACTTCTATTGGGATTACTGACTTCATATTCCTTATAAAGGATATTTTACAACAAACCCAGTAACATCTGCAACTGTCTCAGTGTATGACAGCAATATGTCCAATCTACCCCTGTGTTTTGTGCCTTTGTCCCCAAATGATTTCATGCTTTGTCCAGATGTCAATGAGGCTCAGACATATTTACTACCATTATTTCTTAACTTCATTCCTGCCACCATCCCAGTGATGTAGTAGACCTATAGACATGTTAAAGAAGAGGCCATAGATATGAGTCCTGAGCCTGTACATTCTGATGTGTACTGTACATGTGACAGGCCTGTGTATGTCTGGCCATTGTTAACAGACTGTGAGGATTGTGTACACATGTCATGTGTACTTGTTAATTGGGCTGTGTATGGAGGGGGGTGGATGTAATTGTTATGTCTTCTTCCTTATCTGCCTGTGCATGCTGTTCCAGTTTCTTCTGATCTATTGGCTGTGTTTGTAGGAGCAGACTGAGACATGTCCTGTATGGGTCTATGACAATGGATCAAATTCACTAAATATCAAACGGCCAGAAAATCGAAAATGCTATTGATAGAAACCCGTTTTGTGGGAGGCTGCACCCCCACCCCCACTACATATATATATATATATATATATATATATATATATATATATATATATATATATATATATATACACACACACACACACACACACACACACACACACACACACACACACACACACACACACCAGCTCTGAGTTCACACTACAGTGAGGAAAGGCCACATTCCCCAATTTTCACTGTACTGTGATCTCATAAAACAGGTTTCTATCACCAGCGTTTTCGATTTTCTGGCCATTCGATATTTAGTGAATTCGATCCATTGTCATAGACCTGTCCTGTACCAAGGTCAGGATTCAGACTACCCTGAGAATTGGGACTGTATATATAGGGCTAGTCTGTGAGTGGCAAACAGTGATGTATTTGTTCACACAGTTTGTACATTCTACTGTTCACTGTGACTGTGGTGATATTGGTTGTGGATATGCACTTTCACACTGGTGTCTGTTTGTCAGTGCTCTTATATCCCTATAGTGCTTGATATATTTGCAAATACATGTGTAATTATCCATAGCAGATTTCCTATTTCAATTACATGTGCTATTTCACTAAATATATGTTAGAGCACACAAGAGGGTGTTACTACTGCAACTGTGTTAGCTTATCTATGGCAGTACTTCAGATACATCCCCATTTTCATGGCTTCCACCCAACACTTTGTCAGCCTTGTTCCAGATTCATTGCATGGGGTTCTGAGCATACCTGTCAACTGGCTGGATTGTTTCAGGATGTCCAGGTTTATTGCTCATATTTCTGGTCTGTTTTACAGATTATTTTTATTTCTCTGGTAAATCACTGTGATATGATTGTTGCCAGAAAATGAGGACATAGATTTAATTTACCTACCTCGCCGCCATCAGAATATGTATGCTGAAACAAACGGTGTCACTCTGTTGAGAAAAGCACAGGGGTCAATGACCTCTTTCTTCTTGGATGCTAATGCGTTAGTACTGAGATGTGTCACATAGAAGGACTTTTCTGACCACAGTGGCAATGTGGTGGTCAAAAGAGACATTGCTGATAACCTGTGTATATATATGTGTGCGTGTGTATATATATATATATATATATATATATATATATATGTATATGTGTGTGAATTCGAAAAACGGCAGCTCTACACAAAACACCAATAATACCAAAAAGGAGTGCAGTCACACGAAGGAAGATCTCCAAAAAGTTAAAATAAACTTTTAATATCACCAAACACGCACAAAACACTTCCACATTAACGCTCTTCACCAAAATCGCGTTTTCGTCTCCTCACTGGACTTCATCAGATGCTAATACTAATTAAACACACATATTTATATACCTCTATTAAAACTAATAATCCAATAAAAAAGCTTCAATTAAATTTGAATGCACAAATCAATTCACATTCTGGGCTCATAAATATTCATAAATTCTTCTTTCTATAAAAATAAATAAAATAATTTATACATCTTCATGTTCTTATAAATAATTAAAATACTATCAAGTAATAAATTAATACATCATAAATACTTAATTATATTTTTAAAATCTTATTTTTATATAATATAAATATTCATTATAAAGGGAAATACATTTTATAACACACTAGCTCCATCTATTGGTACAAAATTATATTCCAGCTAAACTAACATTCATAGTTTAGCTGCCTTAGGAAAATACATTTTATAACACAATGGTTCCATCCATTGGTACAAAATTATATTACAACTAGACTAACATTCATAGTTTAGCTGCCTTTAATTTCAAAAGGGGTAGAATCGACACATGTTCATTAAGACCTGGATGTTTACTTGCTTCTAGTGTCACTTGCCACCACAACTCTCTATACCCAATAGTATCTTCCCATGGACCCCCTCTAATCCCATCCTTTATATGTTCAATTACTAAAAAGAGAAATTTGCTTTCTTTACATACCTTTGAATGTTTATATAATGCATTTGTTTCTTTTTCCTTTTTTATATCATAGGTATGTTCATACACTCTTCTTTTTAAAGTCCTCTCGGTTTTACCTATATAAAAAGATCCACACTTTTCACAGGTAGCTAGGTATACTAAACCCTTCGTCTCACAATTATACATCCCTTTACTACCAATCCATTTCTTTCTACTTTCTATATAGATTTTCTCCTTATTGACCATATAGCTACATTGATTACATTTTCCACAAGAATATGTACCTAACTTTTTCACTCCCTTAATTTTATTTTGACCAACCTATTTCTGTTCCAAGTAATCTTTTATATTATAAGGATTTCTGTATACTACTTTAGGTATACCTTTAGGAAGTCCCCCCAAGTCAGTAAGTGCCATAAACCTTTCCCATTCATTGAAAAAAACAGTCCTAATATTATTGTTTAAAGCATTAAATTCTAAGGTAAAAGCATGTTGATATTCTTCATTATTAAAATGTACTTTATCTTTTATTTTTTGTTGTTGTCCATCATTTACTTTTTCTCCTAATATAGGGTAAAATGTATCTATATATAATGCCGTTTTTGTTCAAAGGACTACCATCAATGTGGTCATTCATGGGAACAGGGTTTTCCCCAAAGGGGATGACAACACATTTTCTGACATTGAGCTTAAGGCCATGGCTCTGACACCAGTCATTGGTCTCAGTGAGGCCTTTCAGTAGGATGCCAACATCACTTGGGTAGTTAAGAATAGCTCCCAACTTGCAGTTGTCTGCAAACTTTATCAGCCAGAGTCCCTTCATGTTGGCATGGACTTCAGAGAAGTTAATACCAAACATGAGAGGACCCAGGACAGAACCCTGCAGGACTCCACTTATGACAGCTCCGCAGTCTGACTTGGAGTCAGCTATTTCCACACTGTAAGTCCTGAGAGCTATTTTGCAACCCACCTAGTGATATAGGGTTTGATGTCTAGCTTAGTGCGTTATATACATACATATATATGAATATCTCTTATGTACCTAAAACAAAATATATGTAGGATGCCAACATCACTTGGGTAGCTGGGTAGGCTTTGCCCCTACTGAATATATATATATATATATATATATATATATATATATATATATATATATAGATATATATATATATATATATATATATATATATATATATACATAGATATAGATATATATAGATATATAGATGTAGTGCAGTCAGACATCAGATCCATATTCTGAACCTCTTACTGCAAAAAATCTATCTAAATCAGTTAGACCAGATTACACGTCCAGTGGACACGTGTGTGAAATGGACAGCTATCTATGGGGCAACATTTTTTGGGGGTGCAGATTGCCCTTTTTTTAAGGTGAGAGTGGGATGTTGGGGAAGGATAGGTATATTTGGGGAGGTAGGTTGGGTAGGAAGACAGACAAGACAGCACACAAGAGCGGTATATGACACGTGGGGGGTTAACACCTTGGATGGAGAGGGGTGTTTTGGTAATCAGAAGCTCACATGCCCCCAAATGGATACAGGGGGAATGAGGTCCCCACCCATGGTGGTTGTGCTGGGGGCTGAGCAGCAGGGGCAGGCTGACACTCTAAATGGGTGCAGCAGATTTCCCAATTCTTTGCAAAGCTCCCTACGTACCAGACCCAGGACCTGGCTTTGGGTTACAGGATCTTGTCCATGCCTGCACCCAGGGGTGGGAATAAGCCCCATCCCCTGAGGCGGTTCCACCCGAAGGTGGTGCAGGACTAGCAGACGACAATGTCCCGGGGTGGGTCCCAGATGTGCTGGAGCCCAGTGCCATGGCCAAATGAGGCGGGAGAGGCGGATCCACTGGGATCAGTTTCCCAGACATGCTATGGTGTTGCAATTTTAGAACATATGTTGGTTAGTCATAAAAACATATTCCAGGATTAGTTATAACAGCAGGCATGAGTAATCCCATTAACCCAAAACAACAGATTTGAAACATTTGTATAGCAAACAGAACATGTGCATATATGGAACCACAGTGGGCATTACACCAGCATGCAGGTTACATTGATAGCTACAGACCATCAGTGATGGTATTTGAACAGGGAACATTAACTGGAAAACATTTCAATATTTGTAGAACAATAGGACACATGTCCCAATGGTAGGTTTGGTGAAACACATACCCATCCGTTTGTATTTAGATTATTGGTGAAGATAAGATGGGGAGAGAGAGAGATGTCAACTAACAAATGTAGATTCTTGCAGTGCTCACAACTTTAATGATCATTGCTCTAATCATTACTCTACAGGTATTATTAAAACTATGGCCTTGGGTTGGGCAGTAGTATGTTTGTACACAATGTATACTTATAACATTCTTATAGCTACTTTATACCTTTTTTTACCTAGCAGACCTGTGGTGGCAATTTCTGTTAACACTACCTCACTGTTTCTACCCATATTCACATAGTCAGGGTTACATATGTTCACTCATACTGTGTGTGTGTATGTGTGTGTGTGTGTGTGGGGGGGGGGGGGTTACTGCCAAACTCTACCTTGATTTCAATCGGTCACCCAGGTTCTTGGCAGCAGGAACTAGTAGCTGTGACAGCATGACACTTTAACATTTCTTGAGGAGACTACTTGGTGTGTGTACTTATCTTGCTGTCATTTGCACCCTTGAGATTGGACCATGGGTGTTGTACAGAGTATAACTACAGCCTTCTTTTTGATACTTTATACCTTTTCTTACCTGGCAGACATGTGGAGGAAATTTCTGTTAACACTACCCAACTGTTTCTACTCATATTCACAAAATCCTCGGTGAAATTATGCATATAGCTTACTACTACTCTCGGGATTCTAGCCATGCCTGTTTGTGCATAAAACATAACAAAAGGTTCTGTGCTTCATCAGAACAAGCTATTGAGAAACTGCCGTCTCTTCCTTGAATGTTTTGTCTAATACTCTCTTGTACATTCTGACCTTGTAAATTATGACATTCTTATACATACATTCCTATACAATAACTTTTGACATAGCACAGTGTAGAAAACCGTGGTTAACATGACATTACTATTCATATATCAGATCTCGGTGCATGAAACATTTCATATCAGTTAATCTCATGTCTTACAAAGACAGTAACTTTGTCAGATGTGATTTGTTTAATGCTTTCAGAGCCATAGTTGCTGTGCATAACCTGTACACATTTCAATTAATACAATACCAAAGTAAACACAACCAGTCCAGGGTTTTGAATTTTATTGACAGGCAGTAAGTTTTGTTTATATATATATAACCTTTATGACACGATTACCGTAATATTCTCTGGTTTATTCAGTACAAACCATATCCATTTTTAATACTGCAAGGTGACATTCTGCTCCTTTATATTTATTTGGTATGAATACTACAGGCTGGATTGTTACTCACCAGCCTCGCAATGCAGCCTTAGCAGCCTACTTGTATGGGCTTTCTGGTTCACAGCCTGCTCAGCTGGAGTTGTAAATAAGATTATTTATTTATTTATTTGGATGGACACAGTGATGCAGCGGTAGCATTGTAGCCTTACGACAAAATGTTCTCCGGTTTGATTCTCGGCTGGGGTGCCTTCTGTGTGGAGTTTACATGTCCACCCTGCATTCATGTGGGTTTCCTCTGGGTGCTCCGGTTTCCTTCCATGTTACAAAGACATGCATCTGGAGCCTTTCTCCCCAGGCATCCACTGAAAATTGGCTTCCTTCCAAGTCGGACATTCCCGGTTAACAAATGTCAAATAAATAAAAAGTAAAGAAGATAGGGAAACATTTATGCATACCTATACATCACATACACAGGCTGGAGTTTGGGAAACAGTTATTGATATTAATACTTACACATGCCTGGGACATACCTCTGCCATGCATCTTGGACCCACTGGTCCAAGAGCTCCCTCTTTCTCCACTTCAAGTCGTTAAAGTGATGCCGGACCTGCTCACCAGTCTGAGGGACGCCAGTGGCACTAGTAAGATTGGGGGTGAGACATTCCCAGGCCTCCACTTTGTATTGAGAGCCCTGGTACTGGTCCTGCAGCAGTTTCAGGTCATGTTTTTTTTTTTTTTTACAAGGATTCCAACCATGACCCTGGACTCCTGTATGCCCCAGTGCTGCGCCTGAAAGTGCACACCCTCTCCAACACCAGCCATAGTGCCTACAGTGGGGAGCTACAACCAGTTTTGAGCTGCATCCCCACCTGCAAGGCTTAAATACAGCCAATTTTCCACCCTTTGCTGTGATTGGACAGTTTTGAATATGCTAAGCTAAGCTCTGGGCAAACCCGCTTAGCTGGTATATGCATTGCTTAAAGGGGTATATGCTAAGCACTGCTTACCAGTGCACAAATCTACTTAGCTATGCTAATTTTTGCTTGGAATTTACATTTAAGCAGTGCTTATACTGGATAAGCATAGCTGAGCCCAAGATAGCATAGTTCAGTATTCCTTTTACAAACTATCAGCATTGTGGGGTTGATTACTCATAAATGACATATTATCATATGTATGCCTACCTTCCTTATCATCCTCCTATGTGCTTTCATTACAATGCATTCTTTTGTGGCTATGCTGGATGGGACACTTGTGTTTCTTTAGGGTTTCACATCTGTACTATATTGACACCTCACATTTGGACATGCTACACTAACTTGGTTAACAAATATATATCTCATTCACTACCTACTGACAACAAAATATATTTTCGTGCTTTTTTACCAGATTAAAATGAATGGACTGCATGGGGACTCAAACCACGAATGCCTGCTTGTTAAGCGAAAGCTGTAGCCCCTATGCTATTTCACTTTACTCTGTTTTGGCCATATATTTGTATTTAGCTCATTGGGATGTGTAAGCTAGGCTAAGCATAGCTGTATGACGCGCACTCCCACTCAGCTACACTTAAACTTTATTGAGGACAGAAAAAAATACATTTGTGCTTTATTTTTACTTACTGCAGGGGTTTGCACATTGCTTTCTGCACCATTATCTGTGTATTGCTCTTACAAACTTAGAAAGTTGATAGAATATATATTTTTTGCATTAGCTTAATTTTTTGGTCTCATGGAGTCAGGGAGGTACACATTTTAGGAGGAACACACCAAAATATGAGTCAACTATCTGTACACATATCAAAGATAGTTGTGAGGTAAGCTCCATGGTACATACCTCTCAACTGTACAGATTTTCACAAAATGTCAAGATGTTTGGCTCCTATTTTAGGCCTGTTCCTCTTTTTTTTTCTGGCAAATCACTGGGATGATCTCAGGATTGAAGTCACTAAGTAACATACATTTCAGTTTCAGACTTCAAATCCTTCAGAATGTTAAAATAAACCCTGTTACTCTCTACAGAGTTTCTTTTAGTTTATAAGAACAATATTTGAAATATGTCCCTATTTGTCCCCCCATTTTGTCGGGATTTGTCCAGATCTTTAGCATTAAGAGGTTAAGAGATATGCAGATCTGGTCATTCTGTGAAAATCTGTATGGTTGAGAGGTACAATGTGCATTGGCGCACATTTCCTGCTTCTGCAAAAAGCCAAAGTGCCATACAGTGCTTTGGCAATACAAGGGGTGTGTCACAAAAGCAGTGACACACCACCTGTACTGCTTTCCTGTTTGACAGTTTTATTTCAGTGTCTACGGACACTGAAATGATGTATGTTACATTTCAGTATTAACAGACACTGAAATACTGGCATAATATTAGAGCTATACTCTAATATTATGCCAGTGTGGCTTAGAAAGTGCGATATGGCACTTTCTAAGTGCAGGGGGCATGTTTCACAACCCCTGCACTTGTACACAGATCATATCCATGTAGAGCATACAGCAGCATGTCTTCATTAATACGCAAGGTGCACTGCTGCTTTGCAAAGGCACAATCTGCTCCATGCAGGAATTGCACTATTACTGCACAGAGCTTAATGAATCCTGGGGAAAAACAGTACTATGTTCCAGCAAGTAGCCTAATTAAAGAAAGAGTTTAGGGATAGAGGATATACTGAGGCTGAATGGGATGAACATTAACAAATGGCCCATTGGGAAAGCAAAGACAGAGGTAAACCTTATTTGTCAGAAAGGAATATGGCATTGCTTAACCGAATGAATGGTCATTGTAAAAAAGAATGTAGATTATGTCTACCTTATACCTCTGACAATAAAGTTATGGATATTATACATATGAATTGGCATGTCTTAACAGCAAATAGTGGGATAGAGCAAGTTGTGGGGACATATCCAAATGTTAGCTATAAAAATTTGAAATCATTAAAATGTAGGCTTTGCCATAGAACTTGCATGGTAACTAGCAAAACTATTTCTAAAAGACAAGGGACATTTGGTTGTAGACATTGTCATTTTTGCAAGTATATTTCCAATAAGAACATTTTTATACATCCTGATACAAATAAAGAATATATTTTTAGGCATTATGCTGGTTGTTCAACTACTAATGTTATATATTTAGCCCGATGTGTTCAATGTTTCAAGTTCTATGTTGGCATGACTACTAGACCATTGAGGGATAGGATTCAGGAATATTTATGTTGCAGCAACATTGGAGACACCAGAAGTGCTGTTGCCAAACATATTGTTGAAAAAGGTACTATCCACAGATTTGTATTTTTCATTATAGAGATCTTGTCAAGCACTATAAGGTTGGGGAATAATAGGAACCCGTTTGAAAAGATTGAGCAAAAATGGATTGTTTTACTAGAAGTCGATAAGGGTATGGGTTTGAATGAAGCTTTGTTACTCAAACACTTTTTACTGGACAGAAAGCTTAGCTACATTTGCTAACCCCCCATTAACACACTTTTTTTACCTTGGCTATTAGATATACATCTTTTTATAGTACTTACAGGTGTCTGCTTATATATATATATATATATATATATATATATATATATATATATATATATACAGACATACACACACACACACACACATATATATATATATATATATATATATATATATATATATATACTCGTATATCATTTATTTAATGTATATATTTTTGTTTTTACTGTGTCTTTACATATATATATATATATATATATATATATATATATATATATATATATATGTAATGTTTGCAGTATTTAGCTATGATTGATTTTGTTCATATTTATTTTTATATACTTTTTATGTGTTTGTATTTTGAACATCTTAGTAGATTGATGAGCGTTCATATAGTAGTTTAAGTAAGTTTTTAATTGTAAACTTCATATAAGGTGTGTACTTAACTATTTGGATGGTAGGACTGTTTCAGCCTTTGTTGACACAGTTCTGCATTAAATTTTCTAAAACACTAGTATATTTGCAACAGCATGATGATATGGCTTAGGTATGATGCATATTATATTGTTTAGATATCTGTAATATATGTCTTATTTATTATATCTGAAAACTATTATATAAGTCGGTGTTGAAACATACTAAAAATGTAATTATCTTGTTAAAGTGTCAGGTTACTTTAAATCACTTTGTTTCCACTAGTTATTTAATTGGAGGGAAAAACGTTGCTAGCAGTGATTGGTTTAACAGTGTTTAAAATGTTTAGGCTTGTGATCGAATTTTATGTCTTAAGCGTAGGAGCACTACGTGAATGCACTTACATGTTTTTTACTAAATAAATTGTTTTATGCCATGTGTCTCCTTTGCCTACTTGGATTTCTTGCATTATATTTTTGTAGCGTTGTCTGAACGTTATCTGGTGTAGTCGTTTTGTTTTTGCCTGGGTATACTTTTGAGGGTTTGTATTAAATCACTAAATGCTTAAAATAGTGAATGCTGACTTATCAACCCTTTAAAAGTGAAAGCTTGAAATCCTGAAGACACTGAACAGCGATTTTTTTTTTTTCCCCAGGGAAAAAAATCGCTGGGCCTTTTTTGGGACTTTGCCATTTCCTCCACTGTGGTGCAATCTTGGAGTTGGTATATTTAAGTAGGGGGATGTGGGAGGCACAACCCCCATATCATGGGGTGTGGGGGGTGAAGCCCCTCACTTTATTTAGTGTTTTAAAGGTTTTTTTTTTTGTGGAACAGCGATTTTTTTTCCCCTGGAAAAAAAATTGCTGTTCCGTGTCTTATGAATTTCGAGCTTTCATTTTTCAAGGGTTGATAAATCAGCATTTGCTATTTTAAGTGTTTGCTGATTTAATATAGACCCACTTTTGATTCTTCTGCCAAGGAGCATGGCTGAAATTTTGATTGAGATGGAGTTTAATCCTATTGCTGGTGCATCCTCAAGAGAAGAGGACTGTTTTAGTAATTTGCTACACAGTCAAGTTAATCCACTTTTATTTTTTGAGATGAAGGTGGCTAATGGAGGTGATGAATTTGATGGTGTACATTTACATAAATATCTGAACCTTCATAGAGAGCTTGAAGAAGCCTTTGTCAAATTAAAGAAATGGCAGTGGCCAAGGAAATATCTTGAAGCATGTGACAAAAATGCCCACATATGGCCAATGTTATCCAGATTTACTATCTAAATGGCAAAAACTGAACTTGGAAATGAGTTATGGCTATATGCAGTTGTTGATAAAACAATTCTATTCAAGTTGAAGAAAATTTTGTGACTGAACTTCACTTGACTAAAAAGAAACTGTGATCTGCTACCCAGAACTGTAGTAGATAATGCCATAAAGGAGGTTACAAATTCTGTAACTTCTTTTGAACTTAAAGTACAGCAGCAAAAAATGACCATGTTGGAGAGAGATTTGAGAGATTTTAAAGCAGGCAATGTTTTTTCTTGGCCTAATGGTAAAGCACAAGTCTGGTAAACCTGTGAGCACTGCAGGTGTTCCATCTAAAGACTTTAATTCTGTTCAAGAATTTACTGGGGCAGGGGCAAACACCTTTGGCTACCAATGTTCATTTTTCTTCTTCTTTGGATGCAGGCAGTGTTTCTAGTGACAATGGCATGGCTGCTGCTTCTAACTCACAAGTTGTGAGACATAAGACCTCAATGTCCTTGCTCAGTGATAAATTTGTTGCTTTAAATTTGCCTCTTCCCATAGGGAACATCAGAGGGAGACAGATTGCCCAGTCAAGGGAGGAAGCATCAGAAACATTCAATTGGACAACTGAACATTCCTTCAATCAAGCAGTTTTGGAGCACAGGGAAGGACAGTTTGTATACAATTTATCAGATGTTTCTTTGACTGATGAGCAGTTATGAGTCCTTGACAAAGGACTTTCTTTTATACATACAGGTAGTAGTGTTTTTAATGATGCATGGTAGATTTGAAGTTGTTCTGTCGTAATGTAATGTAGAATTATGTTTTCTGATTCTCCTATGCAACCTTCAGCATTGAGGAAACCAAGTGTATTTTGTCCTGATTTACATTTTTTAATAAAAGCATTTTTATGGATGTGTGAGCATGATTTATAATAGTATTATAATGATCCAGTAATTAAATGTAATAGGTTGTATACATGGGCCATCTGCAGGCAGGTGGAAGTAGGTGCACTTGCGCCCCCCTGGAACCGTCTGGCTAGGAGATTAATTTTCTTTTAATTAAAAAATAAATAAATAAATAAAAATAATTTGGCATTCTTCTTTAAGGACAGACTTGGTTCTTTAAGAAAAGATCTGGGCCGGTCCCATAATGCATCACGTTCATGCATGCGTTGTCTTCCAGATGCAGTTTGAAATGCTTTGCAGAAGAATAAGATGCATTGTCGTCCGCTCGCAATTTGAAATGCTAAGCGGGAGAACAAGTCTGGGAGTTCTGCTTTGATCATTCATATTCAATCGTTTGTAAGTTTTTGCTTCATTTAATGCTGCTTTTACTGCCAAGTCATTCATTCAGTGCTGCTTGGTTGTGTGTGTGTATGCACGCATTCAAAGCTGCTTTTGCTGCCAGGTCGTTCATTCAGTGCTGCCAAGTCATTCAGTGCTTCTTGCGTGTGTATGCATTCAGTGCTGCTTGTGCTGCCAAGTCATTTAGTGCTACTTTTGCTGCCAGGTCCATTCACTCGAGTGTGATGCTACTTTTGCTGCCAGGTCATTCACTTGAGTGTAATACTGCTTTTGCTGCCAGG
Organism: Protopterus annectens; assembly: GCF_019279795.1. Taxonomy (NCBI): domain Eukaryota; kingdom Metazoa; phylum Chordata; order Ceratodontiformes; family Protopteridae; genus Protopterus; species Protopterus annectens. The sequence goes on from NC_056751.1 coordinate 443,364,964, forward strand.
TCCATTCATTCCAGTGTGGGTGTGTAAGAAATAGGTAGGGAAAGGTGTGGGTGTGTGTGTGTGTTTGTAAGAGGGAGGGAGGTGTGTGTGTTGCAAGAGGGAGGGAGGTGTGTGTGTTTGTAAGAGGGAGGGAGGTATGTGTGTGTATAAGTAAGAGGGAGGTCATACCTCACAATTTTCCAGATTTTGGCCTCATATTTTCCATTTGTTTCTCATAAAATTGTGTTTTTTCTTGCAAATCACTGAGGACTGAAGTCAAAATATTGGCAGACATTTGAGTTTTAGGCTTCATATCCTCAGAAAATGCATACTAATACAAAACGTGTTCTTCTATCCACTTTCTAAGGAGGTAGGGGTATGTATGTGTGCGTCATACCTCAGAACTGTAAAGATTTTTACAGAATGTCCAGATTTTTGTCCTATATTATTGGTCTGCTCTGCATAAAAATTCTTTTTTTTTTTTGACAAATCACTGGGATGAGCTAAGTATTAAAGTTATTAAATAATGACATGTATTTGAGCTTTAGACTTCATCCTTTAGAAAATGCATTCTAACACAAATCCTGCTATTGCAGAATCTTTCTAACTGGGTCCCTAGTTTTTGGGCCTTTGTCCCCAACGTTATAACAGGCTTTGTCCAAATTTCTTGTGCTAAGAGATTGAGAGGTAGTGTGTGCATGTGTGTATGTATAAGACTGAGGTAGCATACCACTCAGCTGTCCAGGTTTTTGCAGAATGTCCAGATCTTTGCCCTATATTCCTCCTAAAAGGATTGAAGTTGCTAAATAATAACAGACGTTTGAGTTTTAGATGTCATATCCTTTAGAAAAATGCATACTAACACATTTTGTTATATTTAGCTATTTTCTAAGTTCATGAGGGCATCATTTATAATCTGTCCCTGTTTATTTTAGGCTTTGTCCAGATTTCTTGGACTAAGATGATGATGGGGGGTGTGAGAGAGAGTGAAATGCCCTAGAGTTAAGCAGGTGGAATTTATTTTCAAGTGCATTTTTAAACAATTGTGAGCTTCAAGGGAAGAGAAATTTACTGATCATGCTAAGTTTGCTTAAAATGTACAACTGTTTTGTTCAGCAAATGGTATCGCTATTGTCATATACAAATTTAAAGTAGTGTTAGTAATACAACAGGCAGCATGCTTGCATCTTGATGTTGAGGACTATAAGTTCTACTCCACAGCATGTAGCTTTGTATTTTAAGGAGATGGGGTGCTGCAGTCATGAGTATGTCCTCCTTTGGAGGAAATGCCTAGTAACTATGAACCTGTTTTTCAGCTTGCCACCCATTCCCTATTGCAATATACCAGCTTACCATGTTTTTAATGTAGCATGGGCAATTTAGTCTTTAAGGGCAGTAGGCACTGAATTTGCAGATGAAACACTGAAGTATAAAGTTGTTTTCTAGCAGCAACCTCTTCATTAGTTTCAGATCCTTTAATATGGAATTATTCAGATGACTTTTACTTCTGCAGAGATTGTGCATATTGACTGATATTGATGGATTGTAATGACAGAAGTTTATGTGGCCTTTTATGGTTGAAATGTTCTGAATTGGGTAGTTTGTCTTTATTGGTTCATATGTTTTGTTTCATCGCTTGCTGGAAAAACATTCAAAACTATAAATTTAAAACACACTCTAACAAGCGGTGCTGTATTATAGAAGGGATATAATTAATCTGTATATATTATAATCATAAATATAATCATATGTATAAATAGATACACTTCTTATGCATGGCTACTCTTGTTTATCACAGTAACCGGAAGGATACTGTAACGGATGTGTCAAGAAAAAAAAGTCTAAAGCTTTTAGTTAAGCATATAATGAAGTTGTTCACATCACTGATAATCCACCCCCAGTTTCATACAACTAAGGGTCAACCACACAAAAGCAGAAAACACCCAGAATATCCCTTGCCCACTCAGTAAAACTAATCTTGAAAAAAGAATTAATAATGTGCATATATTAGGGCTATTGGAATTATCTTTAAAAAGATGAAGTGATGATTTGCAACTGTGTCACTGTTGGGATTATGAAGAAATGCTTGATTAACCATTAATTAAAACATATACATAATTCAGTGACTGCACACAGTTTAACTTAAATACAGCTATAATGTGTCATGCATTCAGAGCACAGAATGCCAGCTTTTATTTAAACAGCAAGTTGTGTTACTGACAGCTAATCTTGGAAGCCAAAGAAAGCTAGTGTTATAAACTAATCTGTTTAAATCTGTATAATCTGAACAGGCTCATGGGGCTCAGTTTAGTGTCCTACATGAGAAATACTGAGCTAATGAACACTATTCCCCAGTAGTTGGTTCTAAGTCACTTATAAATAAATAAGGGGAAGCATTTTGAGATAAAACAAACATCTTGTCTTTATGGTAGGTAAAAAGGAAAACTGTTAGTACCCAAGTAAATAAAATGATTATTAGCAATGAATGAGGAATTATTCCAGTGTAGAGAACTGAACAGTCTAGCCTTCTTGATCAGAATTCAAAAGGGCTGCCAGCTGAAAGTTCCCTTGAGTTAATTGCAATGTACATGGGGTATGTAAAAAAACTTATCACATATTCCTAATTAAATCCAGATGTCTATAATCATTGTAGAAGTAAAGCATAAAACAGTATGCACACTGAGAATTTTGAGCAGTGTTTATGGCAACTGGGGAGAAACAGCCAAGGAATGGGACACTGCAATGGCTGCATGGGGGGGGTGGGGCTATGTGGGCGGAGGGGTGGCTGCATGGGTGGGGGTCTGTGTTTGCACCCCCTGCAAAAAATCCTGTGAGCTCCCTTGGTTGTATAACCTTACATCTAATGAAATTTCTGTTCTACAGGAGTTACAAACTAATGAGGACATTACTATTTACCCATCTGATAAAGGTGAAGCAATAGTGATTCTCAGCCGTAAAGATTATATAAAAAATATTACTTTAATGTTGTCAGATAGTAGTAATTATAGACATACTAACCTTATAGAAATAGACTGTGTCTTCCAGGTATATTAATAAGGAGTTATATGACTTCTGTATTGTTGAGAAACCTTTAATACCCCTTATAAAGGGCTTGCCTAAAATCCATAAATCTTTGTCTGACCCACCCTATAGGCCAATTGTGGCAGGACGAGGCGGGGCTACAGAGCCCATATCCATTTATTTAGAAAAATAAATCTACATCCTTTATTAATGAAGTCCTCCACTATTTTAAAAGACTTGCAGCATTTTCTTACTATGCTATATGATAAGTTACAGAAGGTACCATTGTGTGCTACAGACATGTTGGTTACTATGGATGCATATTCATTATTTCCATACATACCAAATGATGTAGGCATCTGTTATATGAGAGATTTCCAGCATGATCATAGTGATTTTGATAATGGACACATACAGATTATATGTATTTTGATGGAATTAGTGCTTACCAATAATGTATTTGTGTTTGAAGGGAAATTTTACATTTCGCAATATGGAGTGGCCATGAGCATACCATGTTCCAACTCCTATGCCAACACTGTAATGGCACAATGGGAAGATACTGTGTTGTTGAATAATGTTACTTATAGCAGAAATTTGTTGCATTATAATTTTGTGGATGACATATTTTTTATCTGGAGAGGTTCTCTATAACTACTTGAGCAGTTTCTTTTTTAAATGAGAGTACTTCTTTCTTGATGCTTCCTACACATACATCTCTTTATGAGATTGATTTTTTAGATGTCAGGCTAACAAGAGAAGGGTGTGTTCTGCACACAGGTTTATAGGAAAGAATGTAGGAAGAACAGGCTCTTCTCACGTTCTAGTATGCATCCTACATATGTATTTAAAAATATTTTGTAAAGACAGGGTCTACATAGTTCTACACTTAACAAACAAACTAGCTACTAAACATAAAGAAAGGAAAGCATCCACGGAAAACTCCACAACAAAAAAGAAATGTATTGAACTTGAGTGCTTTCATCCACACAATGTCTGGACTTCATCACAATAAATTAAACAGACAACATAATCAGTTTAAATACAAACCAGACCCACCCTAATTAATTACTACCAAGAAGTAAAAGAAATACAGCCACGAGCAGTCAGACATATGAATTAATAACCATGTGCACACACAAAAAAGCAACTAAACATTAAACATGTATATTAAAAACATTTTTAAAATACTAACACAGATTGTGTTGAGTTCTACACTTACCACCAAAGACAATACTATGTTCCAGCAAGTAGCCTTAATAAAGAAAGAGTTTAGTGATAGAGGATATATGAAGGCTGAATGTGATGAACATTTACAAATGACCCATAGGGAAAGGGAAGGTAGAGGTAAACCTTATTTCTCAGAAAGGAATATGCCATTGATTAACAGGATGGATGGTTATCGTAAAAAAGAATGTAGATTATGTCTACCTTATACCTCTGATAACAAGAAAGTTATGGATATTATACCCAAGAACTGGCATGTCCTAACAGCAAATAGTGGGACAGAGCAAGTTGTGGGGACATATCCAAAAGTTACCTATAAAAATTTGAAATCATTAAAATGTAGGCTTTGCCATAGAACTGGCCTGGTAACTAACAAAACTATTTCTAAGAGACCAGGAACATTTGGTTGTAGACATTGCCATTTTTGCATGTATATTTCCAATAAGAAAGTTTTTATACATTCTGATACAAATGAACATATTTTTAGGCATTATACTGATTGTTCAACTGGTAATGTTATATATTTAGCCCAATGTGTTCAATGTTTTAAGTTCTATGTTGGCATGACTACTAGACCATTAAGGGATAGGATTAGGGAACATATATATTACAGTACTAACATAGATTGTGTTGAGTTCTACACTTACCACCAAAGACAGTACTATGTTCCAGCAAGTAGCCTAATTAAAGAGTTTAGGGATAGAGGATATACTGAGGCTGAATGTGATGAACATTAACAAATGGCTCATTGAGAAAGTGAAGATAGAGGTAAACCTTATTTGTCAGAAAGGAATATGGCATTGCTTAACGGAATGGATGGTCATTGTAAAAAAGAATGTAGATTGTCTACCTTATACCTCTGACAATAAAGTTATGGATATTATACATATGAATTGACATGTCTTGACAGCAAATAGTGTGATAGAGCAAGTTGTGGGGACATATCCAAACATTGCCTATAAAAATTTGAAATCATTAAAATGTAGGCTTTGCCATAGAACTGGCATGGTAACTAGCAAAACTATTTCTAAAAGACAAGGGACATTTGGTTGTAGACATTGTCATTTTTGCAGGTATATTTCCAATAAGAACATTTTTATACATCCTGATACAAATAAAGAATATATTTTTAGGCATTATGCTGGTTGTTCAACTACTAATGTTATATATTTAGCCCAATGTGTTCAATGTTTCAAGTTCTATGTTGGCATGACTACTAGACCATTGAGGGATAGGATTCAGGAATATTTATGTTGCAGCAACATTGGAGACACCAGAAGTGCTGTTGCCAAACATATTGTTGAAGAAGAACAAACTGGAACAGAAGTAGTCAGAAAGCCACTAGTCCACTCAGCGATATGAAGAGGAGATTCATATCGCTGAGTGGACTAGTGGCTTTCTGACTACTTCTGTTCCAGTTTGTTCTTCTTGGTTTTTTTGGTCGAGTAACAGTTTATATTGTTGAAGAAGGTACCATCCATAGATTTGTATTTTTCATCATAGAGATCTTGCCAAGCACTATAAGGTTGGGGAATAATAGGAACACACTTGAAAAAATCAAGCAAAAATGGATTGTTTTGCTACAAGCTGATAAGGGTATGGGTTTGAATGAAGCTTTGTCACTCAAACCCTTTTTAAGGGACAGAAAGCTTAGCTAAATTTGCTAACCTTCTCCCCCCTCCTTTTCAACACACTTTTTAACCCACTTTTTTGCCTTCACTGTTAATATACATATTTTTATAGTAGTTATAGGTTTGTCTGCTTATATATATATATATATATATATATATATATATATATATATATATGAATATACTCCTCACAATTCATTTATTTATTTTTTTTTATATTTTTACTGTGTCCCACCATCATAATGACGTCATTAGAACTGGTATGGAAATTCCAATACACCAATTGGCTGGAGGTAAAAGGGAATTGCCTCTGAGCTGGTGTAATTCCACTAAATGTAGCCTCGGGATCCTGTGTTTCCAGTCTGTTGCCTGTACTAATCTCAATCCCCTCGATTCTTCCTCTACCCCTGAATTGGGATACTTCCTGAGTGAGCTGCTCAACTAGTGGTGATAAGTTGCAAACTGATCTATTTAATTCATTATATCAGGCAAGCAAAGTATGTGGGAATGAAAGATCACCTTCCTCTGTTCCTTCCATTACAAAATGACCTCCAGAAAAAGTTACAGACACACAAACTTGTAGAAACACAAAAAGAGGAATAGAGAGAGACTCAGTCCAATCCCTAGTAGATTTATTTAGTGCTTTCATCCTGAAAGTAAGAACTATACTATATACTCTTGACATAGATGCACACAATGTTAATGCATGTCAAATAGTCAATATTTTTTCTTAATGCATATAAGAATTATTGGCTCCAAAGTTTTATAACTGTGAGACAAATGATATGGTGTATGCAGCAGAATGCTTCACATGTCATTTTTTTTTTAATGTAGGACATACGACTAGAAAATTAAAATCATGAGTGTATGAACATTGATTGCTATGGTATGAAAAAGAAAATTGTTAAAAAATGCCTTAGATAAATGTGAAAAAGTGTAAACATTTCAAAATACTTATTTTTTATATCATGGATGCCATAGAACCTTATATCAGGGGAAGGGATGCTGAAAATCTATTGTATGTAAATGTAAACGAATATGAATGTCAAGTGCAAGGGAGAAAAATGTTGTTTATTCATGTAAACTTTGTTTACCTGGCTAGAACACTGATCAAAATGGATTGTCTGTCTTAGCCTGCAAATACAAAGTCAAAATAAAAGTGAGAGATGCAAAATCCATGAAATGCCATTGCTAAGGAGCAAAAATGTAGAGAGTACATGAAACAGTAATATATATTTATAATAAATCAAAATAAATCTCATTTAAAACAGAAGTGACTAAGTGATAACTGCAACTCTGTGTATTGTCTAAGCAGGGATGATAAAACATTTTAGTGAAGCAAAGGATGTTAGAGGTTATGAAAAGCTGGAAGGATAAGTTGTGTTAAACAAATATTATTTGAGTGAGAAGTGTAGATTGGTACAAATTAATTTGCCATGAGATACAGTAATAGTGTTGCCAGAAGGAGAAAGAGTGATTTAGATCAGGTTAGATTTTATATGTTTAATAAACACTCCTCTGCACCACAAAACAGCTCAAAACACCAAAGAAGAGGCTGCAGTACAGGGGCCGTAAACACCAAAGGATATAAAGCAGCAACAAACTTTATTCTTTTACTGCCAGGTATAAATGATAATATACCTGTAAAACCTTGTATGTATGTATTTAAACCTTCAGTTCATTAATTCAAGTGTTCTGATGAAGTCTAGTTTTTAGATGAAAGCGCTTAACCTTGGTTTTAATAAATTTACTTTTTATTTACTGTTTGTGCAGTGGCATTCGTGACATCCACAGTAGTTTACAGTGTGTTCTATAATTTTGAGTTGGAACTACGTGGTTTTGTTTGTATCATTAAAAAATATAACCTAACAAAAGATGAATGGACAGATTTACAGAGTATACGTCAGGATCCAAATGAGGTTGTTTTTAAAGAGGCCGACTAGGGAGGAAACTGGGTTATTATCAGTAGAGATCATTATGATAATATGGTTAGTGAACTATTATATGAAGTAGGTAACTATAAAAAACATCACAGTAACCCAGTTAACCAGTTTAATATGGAATTGAGTGAACTGTTGGAGAGAGGGGAAAGACTTGGTTTCCTAGGGAATAATGATATGAAAAAGTTAATCGGGGAACCTAGGGATCCTAGATTCTATGCCATTCCAAAAGTCCATAAGAGTTTGACCAACCCTCCAGGTAGACCAATAGTGTCAGAAATAGGTTCCTACTTAGAATATGTAGGTTTGTTCCTAGACTTCCACTTCAAAAAATATTTGTTGAAGGTTCCATCCCACATAAAGTATACAAGTGAATTACTTGAAAATTTAAGTAAAATGGAGTGGAAGGATGACTATTTTTGGCCAATGGTGGATGTTAATGCATTATATACCAACATTAAAACCAGGTGGGGGTTGGAAGCTATAGCCAGAATTATGGGAGAATGATCCCATACTTCCTATTTACTGTCCATTTTGGAGTTTTGTTTGAACAATAATTATTTTAAAAGGAAGGACCAATTTTTTTGCAGATGCAGCTTATGACCCTGCTTAAGCTATTATTTATATGAGTAACTTTGAAAAATAATTTATGCATCAGAATGAGTATTTTGTCAGGAATGTGATGAACTATAAAAGGTACATTGACAATTTAATTTTTGTGTATAAAGGTAATAGGGAGAATTATTGAGATTTATGGAGAAGATTAATGACAATTTCCATGGTTTAAAATTTACATGAAATTTAACCCCACATAATATGGTGTTTTTGGATGTGGAAGTTTACGTGGATGATGATGATAGGGATCAACATGCACTATACAGGAAGCCCTCTTAAGTCAATAGTTTCTTTCATGCTGACAGCATGCACCCCCCTCATTTGATAAATTCTTTGCAATATGGTGAAACAAAACAAAATTAATGGTCTTCTCTAACAGGAAATCCAAAGCAAAACCACCTCCTCTCCCCATCTACTCCACTAATGGCACTATAATAGAACCAGTTAACCAAACAAAACTACTTGGTGTCGCAATAGACAACCTAACATTCAATAAGTACATATCACTCACAATTAAGAAAGTTCACATCAATCTTGGTGCTCTATACAGGGCCAAAACTTACCTAACTCAAAATGCCAGACCTGCCACAACCAGATCCCACCCTCCTATCTACTCTTCTCCACTGTTCTCAGCTTTACACTAACCTGCACAAGTTTGATTTACATCTACTTGATTCCTGCTATAACAAAATAGCAACATTTGCTGCTAATATACCCAACAGGACGCATCATTGTCTTGCTCTTCAAAAATTACACTGGCTTAAATTTTCTAATCTGTTACTCAATCAGCTCACCACTGCCCTCTCCATTATCCACAAACCTGAAAACTGCCCTGCACTCTCCAACCTAGTACAACTAAATACCAACCTCCAGATCCTTACATCATCCGATAAACTTGTACTCAAGGTTACAAAGTCCCATAATTACTTTGGTGACTCTCTCTTCTCCTTAAAAGTAGCCAAACAGTAAAACCTATTATCCCAGGATATCTTAAAAAACACAGATCATCATAGCTTAAAAAAACTCCTGAAGGACTACCTTACTGAACAATGGCTATGCTCCTGTAATACATCTGGCTAGTTTCTCATGCCTTCGATCAAATGTTTTTTCTGCTATCTTCTTGTCTTATTTCTACCAAATGAAAATACTCCAATCATTTTGTTATATATCTAATTAGTTTCATATTACTGTCTGTAGTAAGGCTTAAGAGATATGTTTTTCTGCTTTACATTCCCCTTTTTGTAAATTGTGATTGTTGGCAACTGTCAAAGTTTTTGTATATTGTTTGTAAATCTTTTAAAAATGTTTGTAGTATTTTTGTACTATTGTTATGGAGCTTACCTCTCCGGGGTCTCTGCTGAAAATGGGCTACTCAGCTACCCGGTTAACAATTGTAAAATAAAATAAAATAAAATAAAAATAATACATTGATTCCATCAATCTCCTTTGCCCTACTGTGTGACTCAAGAAGTTAGTTAATAAGGCAGTGTGTCTGGACGGCCATAGAAAAAGGGCATCGACCCAGCTGAATAACTAATTTTAAATATATGAATAAAAATGCATGCTTTTGTAATATTAGCTGGACAGAAAGGTAGTATATCAGTAATGCCATTTAGTTCAGATGCTTTGTCCTATTAATAAAACTGATGAGTTGAACTAGATGAAAGAGATTTACAGAACGTAGAAAGTATGTACCCACAGTAAATGAAAAATCAGTACTGAAAGCATTCAAGGTGACAAGTTTGTCCTTTAATGTTAGGAGGTAGCAATACATTTTTTATCTTAAGGTGTCTTTAAGGGTATGTCATGTAGGAAATAGACTCAATGATGAGGAAACTGAACAAGTTAAGTTTAGCTTCTGCCAATATGGTATATAATCAGTTGTTAGGAGATTTAGACCTCAGTTCAAATGAAGTCAGTACTGTCACCTTAAATAATGACTAAAACGGTTGCTCCTTAATGACATTTAGCACACCAGGTAATGTATTTGGGTGAAAAATTAAGAAACTTGAAACATGTCTGCATCATTGTTGTAAGGTGAAGAGTTTACTGTACTATCCAGATAAGGAGATGGGATTTGTAAGATAGGCTATATAACCATTTGATTTTTTTTTTATTCTTTGTCTCTTTTCAGAAATGTGAACTAGGGTCGCACAAAGCACATTTTTTTTTTTATAAAGTACAGGTCTGGACTACATGGAAGCCACCACATTTAAAAGTGATTTTTGACCTATTTGTAGTTATACTTCTAAATGCTCAATAGTAAAGGATAGTGAATATCATGGATAATTAGGATGCGTGCAAACATGGGTAAAGGTTTAAATGACAAAATCAGTATTAAACCTGTTTTGCTGAATAAACCATTAAGTAGAAGGTTAATTGTTTATATATTACAGTTCTTAACCATATTTTTTAACTATGTGAAGTTATATAATGTGTTTTTCATTCAGTTTTTTGAATAAGTTTTAGTTATAAATGTTTTTATGCATGAAAGAGTTAATATGCACTAATGAAGTGATTTTTACTGAGAAACGTGATTGATAGGAATTTTGTATATGAAATGGGGGAATGATGCATTGTCTGAAGCAGCTTAGGCTGCGAAAGTGCTCACCTTTTTACTTGGATTAAATTGTTTGATTTTTATCTGCTGTAGTCTGGTATCTCCTATTCTTTTAATTTTGTATAGCAGATATTTTATCTAAGCAACATTCTACAAAAATGGCATTTATATAAGCTTAGGAATGCAGAAGGAAGAGTAAATACAAATATGCATCTGTAACAGTACCTCACAGGCTTGCAGAAGACAATCTATGACAGAACATCACACAGTTGATGATTACTGGCAGATTGGAAGCAGAGTGATGGTGAATACATAGGCCACTGTATTACGGGAAAAGAGTATGGGTGGAGTATAAGGGAATGTGGAGGATCTAAAGCAGAAGCAATGCTAGAGTGGGGAGATGAGTTATCCACCCCAGGTGCACGATGTTAAGGGGTCTGATTGCCAGATGCTGATTGTGTACTAGCAGAGTGCTAGCATTCAAAAACAAAGCCAGATTCTTTACTTGCAACCAGGGCTGAAGCATTTCAATGCTTTATGTGAGGTATTAATTACTGGCTTGCTACTGCTTTGGATTGAAATACAACCATCTCTTAGAAAGACCTTGTATTTTTGTTCTACTTTTTTCAAATATATGAGATGTTTATTTTTCTGAAGCAAAGTTAAATTCACTAAAAAAATAAATAAATAAATAAAACTCACAGCAGTAGTAACAACTTGCTATAAACAGTAAAGAAGCATAACCATGTCAATCCACATTTCTTTAAGCAAAAGACATTCATCTGAAAGATCTTGTTCTAGTGTGGTCATACGGGCTGCCCATACAAGTTGTCCCTTTACAACACACCACTTTTGGTAGTATGGATGAGTACTTTCAAAATGTAAAAAACAGTTTGAGTATGTAGGTTTGCGATATATTCTTGCAGTGTAACATTGATTAACCCTGTCTTTGGTTAATAACACATCCAAAAATGCTATAAATTCACTATTAAATTCAAATGTGAATTTCAAAAAGCTGGTCATCTCTGACAGTATCTGAACAAATTCGGAAGCATGGGTTTCATCACCATTAAACGCAACAAATATATCATCTAGATAGCGTGTATACCATAAAATATGCTGTTTAAAATAGTCATGGCAAAATAACATTTCATTTTCCCAGTATGCCATGACACAATTAGCAAAGCTCCCCCCACAGGGGGAGCCCATAGCTATCCCTGAATGTTGAAGGTATATATCACCCCCCAAAAAGATGTAATTATTAGTCAGAATAATATCTAGCAGGTTTAACTCCTCTCCTGCAACACCTAACTTATGTAAGAATTCTCGGGTCCACATAATTCCTAACGTTTGTGGGATAACTGTATATAGATCCCAGACGTCTATAGTTAGAAAGTTATATTCAGCATTGAAGTCTGGGTCATTAATGTTTTTAAGGAAATCCCATGAGTCACGACAAATTTGTGACTGACCCTTAAAGTGTTTATTCAATTTAGCATAAACTATTTTAGCATATCCATATGTGATACTATTATGGCCATCAACAATAGGCCGAAGCGGTGGGTTATTTAAGTTCTTATTCAACTTAGGGAGCCCAAATATGGTGGGTGTAACTGGAGATGGTATAGTCAGGTAGTTATATGTATCTGTATCTACCATACAATCAATAAATAAGTCATTTAATAATGCCCTATTATGTTGATAAGCTCCATGAAGTTGGTTAACGGATGCTTTTTCATAATTTTCAGAGCTCAAGGTATTTAACATTCTATTAGAATAATCTTCTTCAGTCATTAACACCATGTCACCACCTTTATCTGGCTTGAAAATGTTAATATTAAATTTTCTCAAAAATCAAGAGCATTCAGCTGGTTCTCTAACATAGTATTCTTAAAGACACTATTGTTGTAAGTTTGCCCCTGCATAACATTCCTCAAGTCAAGTTTACACAGCTTTTCAAAAAACAACAGTGAGTTATGAAGGGAGGGGGGGGGTTAAATATACTAGAAATATGATGGTTAGCAATAGGATTAAAGGTATTACCTAATAATATGCTTAAATTCAATTTATGAACAAACAGCTTTGTCTAACAAGGTATTAGCAAGGCTCATATGCTTGGGAGGCACAAATGACAGTCCCATAGTTAAAATGTCTATAACTTCCTTAGGTACATCAAACTCAGTGAAATTATAGATTTTAAAGTCACCTGTTTGGTTTAAAAGAATTTGAGGGTAGAGTACATCACCACTAGTAGCAACAGAACTTAGTAAAGGCACAGATATCATCCCCGGCATCTGTTCTTCTTCTTTTGATGAGAAGTGTTGTTGGCGCCACCCAATCTCAAATTGTTCACATTCTGGCGGTTCTGAAAACCCGAAGTGTGGGAATCATGAGAATTAGTCCCTTGTTGGTTTAAAATGCATTGACTGCATCTGGGAGAAAGAGCAGTTGCAGATTCCGGTGTATTCAGTGCCTGAGTGTCAGCTACTAGGCTGTAAGGGGTGGATACTTGACTGGAATCCCTTTGTAAGCTGTTAAGCGAATCAGATTCAACAAATTAATGATTGACAGTGGCACCAACTAAAGGAGAGGGGGAGGGGGAAGGCTAGTACCATTGTTATAGTCCCCTCTGGTCACGTTGAATTTTTTTTATTTTTCACAACCTTTACTTTATCCACTGTCTGGTCAATGCTGGCATAAATACAGATGTAATCATATTTATACCCAAGAAAATCAGTATCTTCCTTAATATTTCTTTCTAGGTCCATTCATTAATTCTTTAATGCATTCGACTGCAGGGAATAGTGAGTAATGAGCAAAGTAAGGAACTCACATCCCTGCCTGTCAAAGAGACTAAGTAACTATTTATGAAAAGATACATTTTTAACCAGTCCAGAGGGAAAATGCCACTGTCATAGCCCCTTTGGTATATGTGAATGGGAAACACATTCACATAAATAAGTGATTTCAAGTTGAAACTTCTTGTATTTGAACAGTTTCAGATCAAATTGCTTCAGTTTTTCAACAATACAATGAACAGTAGATTGATTATTAGTGTGCATGTTGTTTAATACTGCAGCACTGTAAGTAAGATGAATAATTTAATTCAAACAGTCCATGAGAGAGGGTAAAGTTGTTGTGCCTTTCGGCTTTTCCCAGTTAGGGGTCGCCACAGCGGAACTCCGGTCGGCTAATGATTGGCAGTAGATTTTTACGTACCAAGTTGCCAGCTCTGACACACAACCTTCAACGAAGGTATGTCCATTCACGCACATCTCCACACACAAGGCGCTCTAGTTGAGAATCAAACAGGACAACGTCTTACTGTGAGGCAACAACGCTACCGCAGCACCACCACTAGGGGCTATATCACTAGTTCCCTGAACTTGAATTTTTTCTTGGTGCCTAATAGTTAATGGAGCAGAAGCATTAAGCAATCTGGTAGTAACAGTTAAAGGAAGAGGTTCAGGAGAAATATTAGATAAAGTCAAGTTACCCCTAGCTTCTGAAACAGCAGGTTCTGCCACTTGAAGTGTTGTGCAGCAAAAATTAAGTTTCAGTGATGGTTCATACACACAAGAAGTCAGGTTTTGGATTAGCAGTGTCAGGTTCCCAATGGAGCTTGTTTCACCTTCAGACTGAAAATTCGCCTTGTCCTGAAAGAACAGAAGTTGCGGGTCTGGATCCATACCACTTGCCATGTTAAAACCAATATCATAAAGCAAAAACCAAACTGCAGAGAACTAACAAAAAAGCAACGTGGTATACCAGACCTTCCAAATTTATTGTTAGTGCTTGCGGGAGTAACAATGTACGACCTTCTTCAGACAAAAACATGAAAGAAAAAACTTTCTTGGTTTAAATAATCCACCAACAGTGACATCATCAGATCATCAATTCATAATTAAAGAAACATTACACATGACTAAAACATATGTATGTGTGTGTGTGTGTGTGTGTGTGTGTGTGTGTATATATATATATATATATATATATATATATATAAAATGTATATGTATATATTGCTATGTTTATATAAATAAAAACATATAAAAATACATTTAGCTACAGTATGAAAATCTTAAACCGGTCCCAAGATAAGGTGAAATAGTAAGTTCTCAAAAAGTTTACGTCTTTCCAAAGATTTTAATCTTAATAAACATTTTAAGGAATATGACTCATTTAAACCTGGGTATACATAAGCATTGGCTAGGACTTGCCACCATAATTCTCTTTGCTGCAATAATAATTACCATGGCCCACCTCTAATGTTCTCTTTAACCTGCTCTATTACAAGAAATTAGAAGGAATGCCTAGGAAATTCAATTACATGGTTTGCTAGTGCATTATTACAATCTTGCTTATGTATGCTGTACTGATGTTCATAAATTTGTTGCTTCAATTATTTTTCAGTTTCTCCTTTATAAAACCGCGGACAGCTTTGGCACTCAACTAAATAAACCACTCCTGGGTTGTAGTAATTATATCTACCACTAATGGAATAGGTAAAATTTCTTATTGTAAACCTGATTGAAGTTTTAATAAACTTGCAATAATTGCAACATCCACATTTTAACATACTCCCAGTTCTGTGGTTACTATGCAAGTTTCTCTAGATAAAATTTTTAAGATTAAAGCACCTCTTATAAATTATTTTAGGTGCTTCTGGGACTTTCTCTAATTTGGTCATCAATAAGCACAGCCCGATTTTTGCATAAAATATTCAGTATTTGTTTTGCATCAAGTGAAAATGAAGTACTGAAAGTTAATGTAACGTTAACATCATTTTTATCAGTCTGAACATTGTTAGGTAATGTAAAATTGCCTAGCCCTTTCTCTTCTGCTTGTGTAAAACTGCACAATATAGGTCTAAACCAACCTTGTATACGCTTGTGGGTATACATAGGTATATGTGTTTATATATAGATATATATATATATATATATATATATATATATATATATATATATATATATATATATATATATATACATATCTCTCTCTCTCTATATATATATATATCTACATATATATATATATATATATATATATATATATACACATTATATATATATATATATATATATATATATACATCTATATCTCTACATATATATATATATATATATATATATATATATATATATATATATATATATATATATATATATATATATATATATATCTATATATATATATATATGTTTATATATGTGTAATGTTTCTTTAATTATGAGTTAATGATCTGATGATGTCACTGTTGGTGGTTTATTTAAACCAAGAAAGTTTTTCCTTTCATGTTTTTTGTCTGAAGAAGGTTGTACATTGTTACGCCTAAAAGCGCTAACAATAAATTTGGAAGGTGTGGTATACCAAGTTGCCTTTTTGTTTGTTCTCTGTGAGTGTCTTGATGGCATTCTTAATTAGCAATGGAGTCCTTATTTATCTATTTAATATTTTTTGACTAGGTAAGTGGGACAACCTGGGCTGAATAGGCAGTGCCAAAACTCAAAAAAATATAAGTACATATGGTGTTGAATACAGCAAGCAATATCCAAAAGGAGAAATAACAGTAGTGCATACATGCATAGAGTTAAGCATTCAGTACTTGGTGTTATAGTGCCTTAGCATTCAAAATAGTTACAGAGGAGTCTACCAAAAAAACTTCCATCTGCTTTCACTTTTGAAATTGCAAGTTAGTTCAGTTACAACAATGATGTATGAAAATATATACCAACAACTGTTTTTATATATAATATAAAAGTATAGTAAAACAGTTTTGTTTGTGACTTCAGATTATCCATTTTATTAACAGACCAGTCTTGGCTATTGTTAATGGTCTTGAAAGAGAGCGAAAGATCTGAAGGAAAGAGAGATATTTATATTAGTAAAATAAATATGAAATAATTTGACTTTCTGTCCATAGAGTAGGTATGAAAATGTAATGAAATGAGTTGCACATAAGAGCGTAAATTATTTAATTAGGGTTTCTTGTTCTTCTTCCCTCTAATATGACAAGCAGTCATTATAGCTATTTGTGTCTCACAGATGAAGAAAACATTCCTTGCATTACTACAGATGTGAGAAAATGCAGATGCTACCATTTGGAAACAGCATTTTTTACAGAAAAAGCATTTTTGTGTACATTTTAGGGAGATTTTCATACAGTATAAGACTCAAGGACTTGATATTTTTTCTTTTTAGTTTTTGATGACCATCCTGTTCTTTTAAATATGAAATTACTAGAAATGTTTGCTCCTAATGACCTCTTTATTGACATAGGTTTTGTTTCTACCAGTTTCATGTGTCATGTTAAGATACAGATTTTACAATGAAAATTTCAGCTTCTGGGAGGGAGGTTTACATTTTGCTGTGAAAGAACTGTGAGCTCTTCACAGGCTACGAGTTAATACTTCAGGGAGTAGTGAGACTTATAAAACTTGTACAACATACTAGTTTTTTTTAGATTGTGTTTTTATTTGTGGAATAGCATATATTAGCTTTATTTTTGGAGTTCTGTTATCTTGATTGGTTCCAACTTCGATTGCATTTGTTTTGAAATAAAGCTAAACAGAAGTTCATTTTCTGTCATTGTTTGCTAAATTTTTCTTCTATTTTTGGCTAGGAAAATCTTACCCTAACTATCCAACCCAGTGGGGGCAGCTTTAACCAAATTGAATATGGACTACCCACAAAACTCATGGCATCTAAAAAAAAAAAAAAAAAAAAAAAAAAAAACTCTTCCGGACTACAGACTATCGAAAACATTTTTTTTGCTTCATCACTTACCCTCTCGTGAGCACCACACTCCTACTCAAAAATGTCAAATGTTTAGAGCAGCACCAATTAGAACTGTTACTAGGCGCTCTCATCTTCAAACTTCTCCAACTAAACTAATTCCCACCATTAGCTACAAATCTTTATATAAACCTAAATGCTTCTCCCAAATAACACCCCAATCCAGTCTGCACTGTACCAATCACTCCTGCTCCATCCCTGCTCATAAACTATGGGAATCCCTCCTTCCAATGCCTAAAACAAATACAACCCATTTTCCCCATCTTCTGAGCTGAAAGTAAAAAATTACTTTCTGATATGTTTTTAATATGTACAGCTTACTGATTGTATTCCTCTTTTTTCCTCTTTATGAATTTTGTCACCTGGGCAGTACCTGCAAGTGATCAGTTGTGATCAGTACAACATAGTAAGCAGCTATAAAATAAAATAAATTAGTGTACATCAGACAATCTATCTTAGCTTTGCTTCATGTTTGTATGTTATATGAAATTTGAGGAGTTTGCATTTGTTGCAAGTAGTAGATAAAAAACACAAGTGAACCAGGCACAACGACAACTGCAGTTCAATCTCCACAAAGGCAAAACTCAGTCCTGGATAAAATAACTCCTTCTTTATTTCTTTTTTGTTGGGTTTATATTATACATTAGCTGGTTCACAATATACTTAATTGTATATAAGGGTTTTGTAACTTTAAGCTCTAGCCATGCTAGCCAAAAGAGATGGCTGTTTTCAATTAGTATTTTAATTGTCTTAATTGTTTCAATCAGATGAATGTTCACACTATAAAAACTGAGCTGCTATTATGTATGTTGAAATCTGATGAAGCGTATCTTGGATACGTGAAAGCGCTCATTTCACAATTTATGTTTTTGGAATAAAGAAGGAGTTATTTTATCCAGGACTGAGTTTTGCCTTTGTGGAGATTGAACTGCAGTTGTCGTTGTGCCTGGTTCACTTGTGTTTTTTATCTACTATTTCTGGTTCGTGACAAGTGTTCCGTTTTTGGGTGAACAGTTTCTGTGTTTTTTTCTGCTGCATTTGTTGCAAGTAGTTTAAACTGTCTTGTGGACTAATTTCTGCACTTTTCTTGAGGCACCAAATGGGGACCAAGTAAGTTTCCACTCATTTTTTTTTTAAGGATGAGGGGGAAAGTGATGAAAATATCCTGACCAAAACTTATAACATATATTTTTGTTTGGCATTCTGCTGCTGTTCTGCATTATAGTTCAGTTTTCACTGAAGTAATTTATCTAATCATTGTGCTTTATCTCAGAAATTGTTCAGTGATGATGAACACTGGTTGAGCATCTTGCAAATTCCATATTTACCTCTCTAATGTTTTTTCTTGTTTTCTAAATTGAGTAGTTGTGTACCCCTCTTTCTTTTAAGTTCAGTGCAGGATATATGGGTCATTATGTATTTCACTCATTTGTTCTGCAGGAAATGTGGTCATATGCCAGTTCTTAGACATGTACAACACCAATGTCAATGTATATGTTTCACAAGTGGCACACTACATGAAATGGTGGTTCCTATTTGGTCAAGGTTCACTGTGAGAAACTCAAAGCAGACAGTGACTTACTGACCGCTTCTAAGTATTATTCTATGCAAAGTGATGTATGTTTTAATAAGATAAACACAGATCACATATAATGGTTATTTTATTGATAACACTATCAAAATAACTAGCAGCACAGGAATGAACATGGGGTACATGTGGTTCAGTCCGGTAGCTGTATGAGAAACAAGGTCTAGAATTATTTTTCAGCATAATGTATTATCTGACGTACTTTGTTAAACAGTCAATCTATACTGTGAGTGCTATGCCATTTGTTAGACAGTCCAGATAGGCTATGAACACAGTGCCACTGAGTCTCAAAATAACTGCATATAGATTGTCTTGAGGTGGTTTGACAATAACCCATGAAGCCAATAAAACATAAAATCACATGATCATAACACATTTATACTGTTCCACTGACTATATCACAGTACTTTAGTATTTTACACATAAAGGCTCAACTTCTGTCGTGTTGCAGACAGAGTGCTATTCTACCTCTCAACTGTTCGTATGTTTGCAGAATATCAAAAATGTTGCCTCAGTTTTAGTCTGTTCCTCACAAAATTGTGTTTTTCTGAACAATCTTTGGCAAATCACATAAGATTGAAGTCACGAAATATTGATGGACATTTCAGTATAAGACTTTGTCCTATTGTTTTATCAACTTCCTACATTTGTAAGAGTAACATTATTAAAATGTTCCTATATTGGGGGCTTTGTCCCTGCATTATTTATGTTTTTGCCCAGATTTCTTGCTCAAAGAGGTTAAGAGGTACAATGCTATTCTCAAATAGGTTGCTGCACTGAGCAGAACTGGTATGGCTCAAAGTGTTGTAGCAAAGCTCTGATTCCTAAACACCCTCTACAGTGGGTAAGACATTGTTCAGGTTTAACCTATTATCTAGGCATTGTATTCCACATGCAGTGATCATATTCAGAGTACCCCCTCCTGATTATTCACATATCCGAAAGATAGTGCCCAGTTCAAGTACAGCACTGGGTGGACACCAGCTCATAGAGAGGAAGGAGGAAGAGAGGGAACTGGCTGCTGTTATACAGAATAAAACATAAAAAAGAGGCTGCTTCTCACAGTCCTCAGAAATACAGACAGCAGTGGTATGCAGCCAAGATGGCAAGCAGTTAGCAGCACAGAAGTTTTGCTCTGCTTCTCCTATATATTTTTGCCAGGATTAAATTGTTTTCAGCAAAAATCATACAAAATAAGCTGGAATATTGTGTTGGAAACATCTTGGGACATTTTGGTGGAAAAATAGTTTTCATTTCAAATTCTTGTCCAAACTTCAAGGTAAAGATTTACCAAAGGAAGATGAACCACTCTAAAGTAGTTTCACAAGAAAATTCAGTGAAGCAAGTTGCAGTCTATTCTTTTTAGTATACAAGACCTATCCTTAAAACTAGATAAACTGGACTCCAAAGTCAACAAAATAAAATAAGATGGTACAAAGCAGATTGAATTAATCAAGGAAGTAGGGAAACAACAGAAATTCCATATATCTGCTATGGAGGATGCTATCACTGATTTAGACAGCAGATTTACAGAAAGAGAACATAACACTGATTTTATTCTTCAACAAATCACGTTCTTGGAAAAGAAATTATGACCTGGAGAATAGGGCGAGGAGGAACAACATCCAGATTTAAGGAGTCTCTGACTCACTAGAAGTAGATAATATGGCAAACTTCTTATCCACTTGGATCTCTAAAACATTTAATCTTCCTGAAGCCCTGTCATTTGGCTCAGAGATATTTGACTGTAATGACACCAAGCAAAAACTTGACTCTAGTCACACCAATCAAAAAAACTTTCTAATCCAAGATCTATAATAGTCAGATTTATTTCTAGTGAAGACAAAGATGTAGTTTTGAAAGCAGCCTGGTCGACTTCACCCAAAAAACTTGGTGATCCTTTCATTATATTTGACAATAATTATTCCTTTCTAGTGGCTTCAAAAATTAAAGCTTGTATTCTGTTAAAATCACTGAAAAAAAGCTGGAATGAAACACACCTAATCTTCCCTACAAAACTAATATTATTCTTGCCAGAGGTGAGAAAAACATTTGACTCCTTAGAAGATGCAGTTTCTCATGTCCAGAAAAATAATTTACTTAAATCTACCGATGATATGACCTGGGTATATCTTTAAAATGAATGACTGGTCAGTTAAAGAGAACCAAAAAAGCTCAGAGATAAATAAAACTACCTGTTATTTATATCTGTCTTGTAATAGACTGTTTCGGAAACATCTTTTAGATAAAATCACCTATGGATAATACTCTATTTTCATTATATTAGTCTCCCTGTTACTGTAATATTGCCTTTTTTCCACTAGTGGGAGTAAAGTATATAGTAATAACTTATTTTAACTAGACTGTTATAAATCTAAAAATACCATACTTAAACAGTTTATTTTCTTTATTTTTATTCATTTCCCTTTATTTCTGTCCTTTCACTCTTTCCTTTTCAGTAATAATTTAGTAACTGAGTATCTTTAACAGAATGAGTCCGGTTGGGGGGCTAGTTTGACTGTTGAGAAATGTACTTTATGTATGTAAAAGGTGATGTTAAAACTCTTTACTGGTTTAGGTTTTAATATTTGACACAGGTTCATAGATTAGTACTAGGCTAACTGCCCTTATGGGTTATTTTATGCCTAGCTACTTACCCTATGTGAGAATCAAACCCTGTGATTTCTGTCTGTAATGTAAACACCTTAACCATTATACCAACCTCTCCACTTACATATAGTGTTACTGACAGTGGGGGATATAATTAAAATATGTGCACTGATGTGCTTTTAATCCTTGTTTCTTTCTAGTGATGTTATTAAGTTTGTATAACTTTCTCCTACTTATTTTATGTTAAAAAAACATATATCAGATAAAATGTGGCTTGCAGAATGTGTTTGTGAGCCTTCTGTGTTTAAAGATTTTCTTTTTGGTCTATTTTCCTGCCAAATTACTTCAGAAGAGTTTAGTGAATGTTCACAGCTTGCTCAAGCTTCTGTGTTTCTCTGCTTCATTCTGAATCATTCCTGAACAGTTCCAGAGTCAGAGAGAAAATGCAGAATGACCATTAACTCCACAGAATCAGGAAGCTTAAAGAACACAGAAAAAGATTGTGAAAATGAACATTTAAATGTTCTAGATTTTAAAATTATATTTCCCGGTATTAAAGACAAACCGTAAGTAGTGCAATTTAATATAATAGAAAGTAATGAAATTTAATATAATAGTGATTAGACTTCTGAATAGTTCATTTTAGCTATATACACCTGTAACATCTGTTTTACTAATTACTGAAGGGGGGACAATTAAATTGATCCACAGAGTGTACATATTTGCTGTGTGACACACACAGGTGTTCTCATTATACCTCAAACACAATACACAAATGTACAATTAATTGAGTGGAAATTTATGTTAAATGTTTTCAACATTACTTCTGAGTGTCCTATTCCCACTGTAGCTAGTACACTGTTTTTTAATGTAATTTTGACATTTTTAATGAGTATTATTCCTAGCTGAAGCATTTATTCCTACAAAAAGATGCTGTAGCACCACATTAGAAGACTCAGATATGTGTTTCATATAGGGAATAGTGGAGTAACATAAGTTGAAAAGCACAATTTCATTAAGATAACTTATTTCTGCATAAAACACAGTCATTAGCAGTCTGCTTTACAATTGAACCTTGTTAGATAATGAATATGAATGTAAATAGTCAATATCTAGGCAGGCTGTTTTCATAAGCTTGTAGTCTGTGTGAGAGATTAGACGTGAATTTGTAATCAGTTATGTGGTTTTTGTAGTGAATGTGGTGGAAATGTAAGTAATTTACATATGAAAAATGTTAATATAGGTACTGATTCATAAACTTTTTGCAAAGTGTAATAAGTACAGGTAAGCTGTTTGTTATACAGTGTTGTACATATAGGACACAAGTGTTATTTTGGTTAAATTTTAGGCACATGTACCTTAAAAAAGACATTATTTACTTATAGCGCAGAGTTTCTTAATTCATATAAATCAAGTATTAAGAATGGTCTGAGCATATCTTCCTTATGATATTTAACATATAAATAAATGCTATGTATAATTAATTTTAATTATTATAAATGAATAGCTATTTAAAGCTCTTCTATTTGATAGGTCTTATTATATATTAACCTTCTTGTGCAGTTTTTGATTTATTTTCTAGTAATTTAACATCTTTATAAAAAGTGTAAAAAATATATTTAGAAAATTTTAGTTTATGTATATAGAAGTAGTAACAACAGTGTGATTGGTTGTGTTATGGTGTTAGTAAGCAGCTTGTATAAACTTTTCATTAATCCTGGAATATTTTATTCCGTGTTGGAGGTTTTTTTTGATATTTTTACACATCATCCTTGTTGTTTGTCCATGGCAAGTTGTTCTTTTGTTAGTGTAATGCATAATGTACTAAACCATT
The DNA here is from genome assembly GCF_019279795.1 of Protopterus annectens. NCBI lineage: Eukaryota > Metazoa > Chordata > Ceratodontiformes > Protopteridae > Protopterus > Protopterus annectens. The sequence continues at coordinate 443,388,767 of NC_056751.1, forward strand.
TAATAGTTTCTATACCTATTCCAATAGATGCCAGCATATAAATGCATTTCATTAAATATAAATGGGTTAAATAACCCTTTAAAGATGGGTAGTTTAAATAAATATTTAACTCTGCATAAATCAGACATTGTTTTTCTACAGGAAACTCATTTATTGACTAAAGATTTAAATAGATTGTTAAAAGATTATTCAGTTTTAATTAGTTCTCATTTTGGTTCAAAAAGAAGAGGTGTTCTCATTCTCTGGAAGAAAAGCATCAGGTCTACTTAGAATAGTGGATTCCAGTTCTGACAAGAATATTATGCTGGGATTGGTGGTAATATAAATTGATAAAAAAATACTATACCCTTATAAATATGGATCCATGGGATTGGTTCTTAAAACCTTAAGAAATACTTAGATATAACAACACTATGCTCTAAAGGAGAATTGTTGATATCTGGGGATTTTTATCCTATCAGGCAAATACACTACAAATGTTAAATCAGGCTATCTTCAGTAGCAAAACATTAAAATCATTATATTAATACAATGCATATGAGAAATATATCTGATTTAAAGCTAGATGGTTCTGTAAAATATACTCTTTATTCTTTTCGATTTGAGACTCAAACCAATTTTGATAATTTATTGGTATACAGTGCACTATACTCCAAAACAGAAGAGTACTAATAATTTCATGATCCTTATCCGACCACAGTGAAATTACATTTAAATTAACTATGTCCAAAAAATGTAATTTCTTGCCAAAGACTCGTGGCATATAGAACTAAATAAAAGGATTTAATGAATGATTATTAAGAGATAAATCAAATTATGGAATTCAGTAATTATAGTGAGATCACTGATGCCATACTATGGGACATGTTAAAAGCTTATATGGTAAAATAAAGAACTGGTATGTTGTAAAAGAAAGGAATGGGATAAAGAGTTAAATGCTGTCTAAGCTGAAACTGATAAATTTTAATTACACCTCAATCCAGTTATAAAGCTTAAGGTCACAGTTGAAAAATCTAAATCAGAAATACATGGAAATATTACATCACCAGATTTCCATTAATCTAGAAAAAATTTAAATTAATCATATTCCGTAAACCTCAAGAGCTTTTATAGAATAGGGGTCTATATCACTTGATCAAATGGCTCTTCAGCAAATAGCCATTCATCAAACAGCTGTTTACTAAGCTGCTCTTTATCGAATGGCAAATTTTAACTAGGGAAAACCAATACGGTAGGCTGACAAAGTGATCGTAACAAAAAAAAGACATATAATGTAAAACCTACACCCACCAATTTGGGGGGGGGCTACACTGTCCATACCCCCAACTTAATATACCAACTTTGTGATCAAACTACAGTGTCGAAGATGGCAAATTCCAGATGGTAGCCAACCACTGGTTTGCCCTAGTTAAAATTTGCAATTGGTTGAATAGTGGCTTCAATAAACAGGTGTTCAATGAATGGCTATTCACTGCATAACCATTTGATCAAGTGATATAGACCCACAGAATAGCTATTAGATTTAAAAACGTGAATAAAATAAACCATATCAAGGAGATTGTTTATAAGAAGGGAAAAAGGCTATTAAAGCTACAAATCTGAAATATATATATTAAAATGTTTCAGCAAATATGAAGAAATTAATAAAACAGTCAAGCCTGAGTAACAGCAAGTAATTTGATAGCATTTTAAAAGAAAACATACATATTAAACTATCAATAAAACAGAAAAGGAGGACTGATAAGTCTGTTTCCTTTAAGAAAATAAAAGACCAAATTAAAAATCTTAAAACTAAAAAAGCACCAGGTATGGATGGGATAATTCCTGAGCTATATAAACTTTTAAATAATTTAAAAATTGTATTAAATGCTTTTGAAGAAGTTAAGAGTGCATGTAATATTTTCCAATCATAGAGATATTCTCTTATTACACCCATTTTAAAATCAGATAAGGACCCTACTCTATATTCTTCTTATCGACCTATATCACATTTATATGTGGACTTCAAGATGTTCATGTCTATATTAGCAAAGTAATTAAATCACATGCTCATTGGTTAGTAACTGAAGATCAGACTGGGTTTATAGTTAATATAAAAGTTCAAGATAATATAATAAGACTCTTATTTGATTGATATGGCAAACAAAAATAAAAATAGAGTTATCCATAATAAGCTTAGTTATAGATAAAACTTTTGACTCTGAATTGGTCATACTTGTGCAGAGTACTAAATGAATATAACTTTTCAACTGATTTCATGAAATTAATTAAAAAGCTTTATAGCAACTAAATTTCTTTTCACAAAATAGGCTCCTTTATATCTAGCCCCTTTGATATCTTAAAAGGTACCAAACAAAAGGATGCCCTTTATCGCCTTTGTTATTTGCACTTATATACAGCCATTTGCTAACTATACAAGATCTAATATAAATGTTAAAGGTTTTAAAATAAATGAACATTTTTCTTATAAAATTCAACTTTTTGATGATGACATTCTGTTCAACAGTAGTAATATTAAACTCTCATTGGATCATATAGTTAGCTCTATGGACTATGAAAAGATTTCACGTCTGAAATTTAATCACAATAAAACAAATACCTTGCTTATAAACAAAGGGAAAACCACTAAGTTAAGCTCTTACAAAAATGTTTGGCTGGGACAATTTACAGTTAAAATACTTAGGACTAACAATAAAAAAATAAATTTTAGTTAACTACCAAAACATAATTGATACAAAATCCAAAGTAACAGACAGTTGTTTCACTTTTGAAGGTAGATGTACATTGATCAAAATTATGATCTTACAAAAAATTGTATTCTTTAGTCAGTCATTAATTTTTCCTCTTCTAGAAATGTTTACAAAAACAAACTCTATTTTACTGAAGTTCTTATGGTACCCAAAACAGCAAGAATCTCCTTAGACTTGCAATCAAAAGTACAGAGGAGGGAGGCATTGGTTTCCCCAGTATTGACTTGTATTCTATATCTGTAATTATTGAAGTAATACTCCAGTGATTTGACTCATCTTATGCTTCCTGTTGGAAATCAATACATGAAAACAAATAGCAGATAATAAATCTATTATAAAAATGTATATAAATTTAGACATTAATACCTTATGAGTTTTAAAAGACTATATGTATTAACTGAAAAACATATGTTTACTCTCTACCCTTTCATACATCTAGCTCTATTAATATTCAACAGATTTATGAATTTGAATGAACTGATCAAAGATCTACTAATAATATTTCCTATAGCTGTCACAAATGGGTTCTTAATATCTTTTAATACAAGTAAAATGTTTGACTTAAAGAATAGTAATTGAATTTATTGGCATAAGTTTCTGAACAGAAATAAATTACACTCAGCTGATTATCTGATTGCTAGATACAGTCTAGAAAATATCAGTGGGTTAGATACACAATCATGTAAGGAATATATTCAAAACAAAATTAGACTATTAGACATTCCAACTAAACCTATTCCAAAAATACTAGATTTATTTTCTAATATAAATAATAATCCATCTAAAGGCAAGTAATACTTGTCAATCATATAATAGAATGGAATTTGTTCCCCATGAATTGTCATACTGAAATTACTTGACAAAAATAAACATTTTCTGAGAAAAGTAGGAAACTATCTTTAAAATCTGCAGGAAAATCAAAATAATTTCTATACTGGAAGATTTGTATATATAAATCTTTACACAGAGTTTTTCTAACACCCTACACATTTCTGTTATATAAATCAGAAAACAATAAAATGCTGGAGATGCAATGTAGTCCTTCATGCAGTTTGGGTTCATATGGCCAATAGTATGCAGCATAGTGTCATCTTTCTGGGCTGATTTTAAAAACTTTTGCCAAACACTGTGGTCACATAATTGTACTGTTACAAATTACTTGATTTTGTTCAATGCTCCAATCCCAGACCTTATACAAGTATCTCAGATACCTCTTCTTTGATCTGTTCTAGCCATTGCTTGGAAAGTTATAACTAATAACTGGAAATGCAAATATCCTCTCTCTTTTACTACTGAATTTATATGTCTAGACAAATCTGTTTGAAAAATTAATTGTTGACCATAATAATGAGAACTAGATATGCAACTCATCAGTACATAGCCTGGAAGAAATGTAATGATTTATTAGAAAAGTACTAATGATTTTGTGTATATCATTTTTGTTATGGACTTTTGTATATAGTTTTATTTTATTTTGTTTCAGATTGTTGAGTTATTATTGGAATATGTAAAATCAAATAAAAACTAAAAAAAATGGAGAGCAGGGGGTATGGCCAGGATGCTGACAGTCAGACAACACAGTTTACTTGCTTTGCTACTATTATTTCAATTTTTGACAGGAAAAATTATTTTTATACTATCCTAAACCAATATTTTGAACAAAATTAGTTACCTGATGCTACATAGCAGTATATTATCTAAAAACATGTCTAAATATCTGAATTTTTTTCCTGTCAAATTATTCATTTGAAAGGTCTGTACCAGTAGCTGTGAAATGAGTCTTACAAAGGCAATCTCTCAGGATTTGCCTTTAAACAAACCACGTCAATCTGTTTGTTCTTTAAAAATGGACAAAATGGATAAAAAACTTGACAGCTTTAAAGGAAAATGTACCAAACAGATGGAACAGATGCATGAGATTTTAAAACAGAAAACTCTGATATCTGGAATAGAAGATGCCCTTAATGGCATAGAGGGCAGAGAATCTGAGGATTAAAACAACATTGAATTACTACTGTGACAGAATTACCTTATGACTAAGCAAAATTTATGTCTTGGAGAACGGATCCAGGAAAAATAACATTCATACTTTTGGACTGCCTGAAAAAAATAGGAGAAGATGTGGCCAAATGTCTTACTGCCAGGTTTCCTAAGAATCATAATTTATCTGAAGCTATATTTTATGATCTAGAAGCAGCACGCATCCCTAGTTTCTACTTCATCAAAAACTAACTCTTCACCGAGATCAGTTATTTCTTAGTTCTTCTCATCCCAAGACAAGGAGCTAATACTTAAAACAGCCTGGTCCAAATCTCATATTAAACTGGATGACAAACTAATCATATTTGATAACCAAAGAGGCGGTGAATACCGCACAACATGGCTGGACTAATATATGCCTTCGGGCAGATAGCCCAGTACCTGCCTATGAACCTATGACTATTCCAATGCTGTGATGACCAAAAGGAAAAGTTTTTTGCTTCTTATAAAGGAAATTAAGAAAAGACAGTTTAAGGGGCATTTGCTCTTTCCTCCCAGGCTCAAAATATTTCTTAGCCCTAGACTCTGAACTGTAATTAAAAAAAAAAATCTAAACCATACTGAATATATGGACTGGAACAAAAATTATTTGAAGAGACAAGCAAAAGTTAATATATGGAAATCCAAGAAGAAGAAAAAGAAACTAAAGAAAAAAGACTCTTAACTTAAGTATAACATTGATGTTAACTGTTTTAATAACACAATTCCTTTTTTGTGACAAGGTTTAACAATTCAGTTACTGCAGAAACAGGTAAAAGGAGGGGAAACAAGGATTCACTTCTCTATAAGGTAAATAAATGTCACCTTTTCTTTTACTATATGTATTGCTAAGCTATTATTCTATATTTTATTTTTCATATTAAATATATGCCTTAGCTTAAGTGCTTAAGTACTAAGAAATTAACTCTCTAATATTATGCTTTCTTTAGACACACACATGCGCGCGTGCGCACACACACACACACACACACACACACACACACACACACACACACACACACACATACATACACACACACACACACACATTTTATATATATATATATATATATATATATATATATATATATATATATATATATATATATAAACTGGTTTCCTTTCTTTATATATGTGCCACATAAATCCTAAAATGATAGCTCATGATAACATGCATAATGGCAGGTTGTTCCCTGTACATTAAATAAGTGTGTTGTGAATGGACGGAATGGCGGAATGCTTATGGTATTTTTAACTTTTAACATTTAATTCAAATGTTATGATTGGAATATGTGAGGAGTTGTATTTGAGATTTGGATGTGCTTTCTCTAAGAGATATCAGACTATTATGCTGTTTATGATGGCTTCTTTTCTAATATAATGATAAAAGGGCGGGGGTATGCAGTGTGTATGAAGCTGTTTGCTTTTTTCCTATTTTTCTTTCTTTTTTTTTCTTTCTTATATAATCATATGTGATGTTTGGTGCTGGTTTATTCATTATAGCGGGGTTAGGAGAGGGGAAATACAGTAGTGAATACAATTTCTGAGTTTAAACATTGGGGTTTCACTTTTTAACCCATCAGTTATTTTGTTTTCTCCTCTCCTGCTGGTATAGATATACAAAGGAAAAAAAGAGAAAAGAAAGAGTTGGAGAGTGAACCAAATAGTTATAACAAAATAGCAAGAAGTGTTACAGCATAGGTTCTTAAATAGCAGGGAGCAGGTTGGTTTTAACCACATATAAAGCATTCTTTCTCTTGTAATATGAATAAAAGTTTACTGACAGTGGTATTTCCTTCTCACATAGCAGGTTGAAATAGCATGTTTCTTTCCCACTCTTTTCTCTTAGGAGACAATTTATATAAAGTCATTTGTGCGTGTGTGTGTGCGTGTGTGTGTGTGTGAGAGATACTGGATAAAATGCTGTTTTATGCTTGATTTTTAACACACAAAGTAAATGTAAAATAGTAAGAAGGTGTTAATTAACTTGCACTCGTGTTAAAAAAGTAATTTGGAAGTAAATATAACATTGTAAAACCTGTATTTCTCTCTCTAAGTTGTATAATACATTTTAGAGTACTGTGGCATCGCATGCAATATAGAATTCATTTCTTCAGTTAAACTTCTATCCTAAGATGTTATGTTATTCAGATTACATTCTGTTCTAATAATTTAAAGAAGGGATTGCATGTTTGTCTGTTGATGTCAGCAGCTGGCCTGATTGACTTGTTCTGTTTATGTTAGCAATAAACATGTTTATGTTTATGACGATGGTTATAGTAATGGTCTGTGTTAGTTTCTGTGTGGATGTGCTTTTTAAGCAGGAAGTGAGCATCTCAAATACATGGCAATATTAGAAGCTCCTGCTCTGAAAGATAATTGAATGCCTGGCACATACTAAAGGAGGGAGAAATATGAAAATAATAGCACGTTTCCTACAAAGTCAGACAAAATTACACAGTCATTTTGATAAGCTGGGAATTTGTGTGTCTCTTAAAAGGACTGTAGTGGGTATGTTGCCAACCATATATAATCCATCAGTACAAATATAATTCTGGGAACGTATTAATTATTTGAGACATCACAGTTACTCTCTTACTATTTTATATCTCATAGTATGTTCTAGTGAATATGATACCCTATTTATAGAAGACAAGTTTTGAAAGATAATTGTATATGCAAGTCCCCACAAACAAAGATTTAGTTTTTAGAGAAGTTTATTTGTTCTTTGAAATGTCATGTATGTCTGTCATAACATCCAAGCATGTATAGTCTTGTAGTCAGAATTCAGATTAAATAGTTAACTAGTTGGTCACATTATCAACAATATATAACAGCATATTAGTAATATAGCATGGTTGTTATAAACAATGTTATATTTATTGTTCTTTATATGCGTTAATATCTTTTTTCTTAGAACTGAAAGAAATGATTGGATTTATTATAATACTATATAGGCTCTTATAAATAGAATAGAAACAAATGGCTACATGATCTGCTATACTTTACAGTTTATAAGTTTTATAGCAAGCACATGAATGTTTATAATCTGAATATTATGTATATATTAACTCATTTTAACTTTGTTAAATAAGTTAGACCATTCATATATCATAACTTTAGAAGTAGTAATAGAATGATGCTAGATACTTATTTGTGGGTAGTTTGTAGTGCTTGAATAGAATTGCTATTCAAATTAAGAGTTTTAAACTCCATGGAGGGGAGATGGGAAAGAACAGTGCACATATAGTAGTTTACAAATTATTATTTTTTCTTGGTGTCTACATTCATGATTGAAAGTTTACAGTTAATCTCAATTATCTTATATCTATAAGTAAGCACTTTACTAGATATAATAGTTTTTTAGTGCCATATTATTTACAAATGTATGAGGGTATTATATGTAATATTTATTTTTTCTTATGTCGGTAGTATGGCCTACTTGAAATGCATATCAGTTAACATCAGTGGATTAAATAATTAATGTGAAAGGGACAATTTATAAACATTAATAAAAATATTTCATTTCCAAGTTATCTCTTTTAATAAAAGATTTGGACAGACCTACACTAAACACTACTGTGTATTGACTAGCTCTCATTTTAAACAAAAGAGGAGTGGCAATTTAATGGAAAAATTCTTTGCCTCTGCCTAAAATCCTGAACACATTTAGTGATGAAAAAGGCATGTTTTGTTCAGTGAGTTTAGAAATTCAAAGGAAGATATACACTTTTATTAATGTGTATTGGATACTTGGATTGGGAATCCAGTCAGTTAAAGTTGAGAGATATAAATGAGTTTTCATTATCAGACTCGCTCTTCTTTACACATTTCTCACACAGGCATGGGACACAATCACAAATAGAGTATATGCTTCAAATGAGGTCACTAGTAGAATAGATAATGTTAAAGTAGTCTGTTGCCCACTGTTGGATCATAAAGTGATAACATTTGAAGTTACATTGTATTGTTGTAATAAAATCCCAATTAAATGCATTTCTGCATATATAACCAATATGAAAGACTTTAAGGAGTTATTTAATAAAGAAATTCAAACTTTTATTAAAACCATACGGTAATGCCTCCGATTTTTTTGTATGGAGTTCTTTAAAAGCATACCTTTTTGGCATACTTACAAGTTGGTATGCACAAAAAAGGGACAAATAATAGATTTATGGAAACAATTGATAAATCAAAATTAGTCAAAAAGAAAATAACTTAAACTGTAAATATTTAGAAATTGTACAACTTAAAACTATAATAAATTTAGAAAAAATTAAAATGACTAATTATTCCATAAATCCTAAATCCATGAATGAATTGGCTGCTAGAACAAAAGTGATTGCTAAATGTAATGACATGAAAGAATTAAACTCCTCTAGTAGTAAAAAGGTTACTGAAATAGAAGATATTCTAGATGTTTTCAAGTCTCATTGATTAATCTGCACAAAACAGTAATGAATACACAAGATCAAATTAAAACATTTATTAAAAGATTTATACTGAAACTATGCTGCAAGAAGATCAAACAAAAATATCTGACCAACCTATATCAATGTCTGAACTCAACATTCAAATTAATAAATTAAAACCAAATAAGGCACCTAGAAATTACAGTATAATACCTGAACTATACAAAATGATGAGCAATGATGCTTTGAGTATTTTACTAGAGGTATTTTCAATAATTAAAGGACTTACAAAGGCACCACTATCCTGGAAATACATGCTAATTTCTCCAATTTTAAAACCTGACAATGACTCACCAGGTCTATATTACATCATCAAAAAGTCAGTTCAGCAAATGCGGCACTTGCATCAAAAATGTCCTTCATTGAACTGTTCATAGTGAGATCATGATACAATCAGGATTGAAAAATTTGCCTTTTTCTCATTGAATTCTGATCTCAGAGTTGGTATATATAATTATCATGGGGGGAGGTGGCGCTCACCCCCCCCCCAAACAGCTTTGCTAAATGGCACTTTTGATGCAAGTGCTGTTCGGTGAACTGACTTTTTGATGATGTAATATAGACCTAGACTCACCACATTGTTCTTCATAAAGACCAATTTCATTATTAAATGTAGATTATAAAATATTCTCAGCAATCTATGCCACTAGAATAAAACAATTTCTTCCAAAGTTGATAAACAATGATCAGACTGGGTTTATAATGAACAGGAACAGCTACGATAATATCAAGAGAATTACTGGAGGAATGTAATTTTTTTAAATTTATTACAAACTTCTCTGTGAAAACTCCTTTGCATATGTTAAGATAGGCTCATATATTTCCCAATCAGTCATTACTAAAAGTACTAAATAGGGTTGTCCCCATTGCTTTTTGCTCTAGTCAAGGAACCTATTGCAAATGAAATAAGATCAAATAAAAACATCAAAGGCATACTAATAAATAATGATTTTATGTTCAAAATACAATTATTTACAGATGACATTGTATTAACTTTGACTGATTGCAATTCTCATATATTTCCCAATCAGTCATTAAAAGTACTAAATAGGGTTGTCCCCATTGCTTTTTGCTCTAGTTAAGGAACCTATTACAAATGAAATGAGATCAAATAAAAACATCAAAGGCATACTAATAAATAATGATTTTATGCTCAAAATACAATTATTTACAGATGACATTGTATTAACTTTGATTGCAATTCTTCTCTTGTTGTAGCATTCCAACCAATAGATAAATTCCAGAAGAAATTGGGACTCAATTTTAATGAGATTGACTAAAATACTACTTGTTAATTATAATATTAATAAAATAGTTAAGAAATTACATAAATACATTGTGAAAGATGGTAGACTCACTTACTTAGGAATAGTCTTGTCTGATAATGTCAAAGATATAACGACTCTTAATTATAATAATAACTTAAATTCTGTAAAACAAACTCTTAATAAATTTATTATTTATTTTATTTTATTTTACATTTGTTGACTGGGATATGATGAATGGGATGAGTGTGGTTGCGAAAGCGCTAACCTTTTTATTTATTTTTTCAGCAAACGTGTAGTATGTTAGCTTTGGTGCAGTTTTTCTATTCGATAAAGACAAGCAAATTACAGTATATGCACAAACATATTGTATTAACATGCAAGTTACAGTCTCACATTTCACGCCTATGAAGAATACAATTTATATTTAGAAATATATACAAATATGTTAGTTTCTCTTAACAAACCTGTAGGTGCAGCTGTATACAGAATATCTACAAATATGTTAGTTTCTCTTTTCAAACCTTTTTGTGCAAGAGGTAAGTCACTGTGAATAAAAACTGCAGCAATATGGAAGTAGATGAGGCTTTAATCAGGGTTAGAGCAAGGACATAACCAGTGAGTTTTAAAATACTGGGTTAGATTTTTTTTTAACTGATTAAGGGAGGAGTTCAGAGTAAGGTCAGATGGGAGCTAATTCCAGGTTTTGCCTACGGAATTTGCTAACAAAGATTCTCCAGATAGGTTGTTAGCTTTAACTGATTGAACCAAAAGTTTTGTAGTGGAACAAAGTGGCCTAGCATTTTTGTACGGATGGATAATGTTTTTAAAGGAGGGCGTTTTTTTCTGGATAGTTAATAACCTTGAATGCTACAGTAAGTTGATTATATCTAATTAGCCTGGGGAGTTCTAGCCATCCTAAGAGGTTTAGGTTTTGACAATGGTGTGTCCTGTAGGGAGTTCCTATGGCAAACCTGGCAATTTGTAGCAGCTAGAGAGTTTGCAGAGATCAGTTTTGTTCAAGTAAGTGAGTATTGGTGAGGCATAGATTAGAGTTGAAAGCAGATGGGTACGGGCAATGGCAGTCCTAGCTAGAGGGGTGAGAAAAGGTTTGTTTTTGTGTAGGGAGCCTAGTTTTTTATTAATGATTTTAATAGTTTGGTTTACATGCATATCATATTTGAGGTTGCTGTCTATTAAAACACCCAGGTGTTTGGTATACATATCTGGTGAGATTATGGTCCCATTGTTAATAGTAAAGAAAGGTTGAGAGGATTTGCGAGTAGGGGAGAAGAGCAATAGCTTTGTTTTATTACGGTTTAATATCAGCTGTTGATTAGATATCTAGTTTTCCACTGTATTAAAGTTTTTCTGGGTTAAACTAAGGAGATCTGTATGGGTAGAGGCTGAGCAAATCAGGGTGGAATCATCAGCATATTGTATGCAGGTTTCATCTGGGATTACAATGTGGAGGTCATTGATAAAGAAGGAGAAAAGAAGGGGACCTAATATGGAGCCTTGAGGGACACCAAGGATAATGGGGAGAAAGGTGGAGAGTTTGTCCTGCCAAAGAACAGCCTGCTGTTTTCCACTAGGATAAGATTGAAACCATTGTGTGGCATGGTTGTTTAGTGATATTTTATTTAGGGTAAGTAAGAGTAGCTGGTGGTTAGCCATGTCGAAGACCTTAGAAAGATTGAGAAACAGGGTAGAAGATAGTTTGTTGTTACTGTTGGAATTTATGACATTAGAAAAGAAGAGGAGGGCTGAGGTGGTACTGTGCTGTGGTCTAAATCCATGCTGGGAGTTGGCCAGAAGATTATGTTGAATAAGGTAGTATACGAGTTGTTTATGGATACGCTTTTCCATAATTTTAGGCAGAGGTGAAAGGATAGCTATTGGTCTATAGTTTGACAACTTAATGAAGCTGCCTCCTTTGTGAAGTGGTATGATGTGATAGTTTGCAGATAGAGGGGATGGAGGCTTCCGTTATGGTTCTGTTTATCAAAATAGAGGCAGGGTATGCTATAACATCAGCAGCTTTTTGCAGGTAGTCTGCAGGGAGGAGGCAGCTGAAAGGGTGGTTGGTTTGAGTTTTTTAATTAGGGCTCTAATGAGTGAAGTCGGAACTTTTTGGAAGCTAAAGGAGAGAATGTCGCTGGGTTTAGGGGTTTCAGTGTTAGGACATGTGAGTTTGTTTGCTAGCAAGGGCCTGGATGGTTTCTGTAAAGAAACTGTTGAATGTGTTGGCAATGGACCCTGGCGATATTTGGGTTGTGGCTGAGGGGGTTGGAGTTGTGGACTGCCCTGGGTGGAAGAGTTTAATACTTGCCCAGAACTTCTGTGGCTTGTTGTGGTGTTTCTTCTGTAGATGGCAGAATTCGTTTTTTTTGTCTAGTAATACGGATTTTTTTTGTATCATTCCTATATTGTCGAAATTTGACTTGATCTTGTGGGACTTTAGAGGAGTGCCAGGTGTTCCAGGCATTATTTCTTTGGATGATCTTTAGTTCAGTTTCTTTAGTGAGCCAGGGGGCAGCTTTTGTTTTAATTCTAATAGAGTGTGCAGGTGCATGGTTGTCAAGGATGGTAGGAATGTGTTATTAAAAGTCTGTTACTGCCTCATCTAGTGGTAGTTGTTTTAGAACTGACCAATTGCATAATTTAAGTTCTTCTAAGAGTTTATTAAAGTTGAAGTTTTTGTTATTTCTTATTGTTTTATAAGTGGGTAGATGTGGACATTCAACTTTATGCCTAATAGTATACGTTAAGAAATGATCACTTAGATCTTCAGGGAGAGTACCTGATTTGTACATGTGGTGGGGGCTATTAATTAGTATCCAGTCTAGGATATTCTCTTTATTGTTAGGCTTGCTGATCCTAGTAGGAGAGGTTATAGTTTGTATAAAACCATGTAGGTTTACGTGGGTGGTTGGGGTCTCTGCAGTGCAGGTGTTCCAATCTATATTGAGGTCCCATAGAACAATGGTCTCTTGGGGGTAGGCATTGGATAGCCAGTAGAGGTTGTCTTCTAGGTTCCCTGACTTATTACCTGGGGAATATAGATGCATACTATGTTTATGCATTTGTTTTTATTTATTTGTAATTTAGAAATCATAATTTCTGCTTTGTTAAATATAGGCGGTTGAAGGTTGTCTAGAGTAACATTTAGGGTGGTTTTATACAGAATAGCAACCCCTCCCCCTTTCCTGGTAGTACGATCTAGCCTGAGTATATTATACCCTAGAGGTAGAATTTCATTATCTGGCGTAGTTGGTTTTAACCATGTTTTGGTGAGACAAAGCATGTCGAGGGAGTAGGTTGTCAGGAAGGCATGGAGGTTGTGGACCTTATTGTTGATGCTTCTAATGTTTAAGTGGCAGGTCAATAGTGAGTTGGGGTGGGCTTATTTAGGCTTTGTCTTATGTTTGGGCTGTTAAGATTAGAGTTACTGTTGACTGGAGATGGTGGCCCAGGGTTGGGGTGGATATCCCCATCAATAGTAAGGATTTTGGGAAAACTAGCTATGAGTGAGCTTTAGAAATGTATTTATAGGTTTTCGGTAGTATTTAGTTTTGGTGTTAACATATCTGGGTATAACAGGGTGGGTGTTAGCAGGGGTAAAGGAGTTGGTGTCCATGGACATAGAGTGGGCAGAAAGGTTTGAGAGGATTGTGGTGGTAGTAAGGCATTTGGGATGGTTGAATCCTATATGGGAATGATTTTCATAGATGGTGAGAAAATAAAGGGTGATTAGTAAAGGTAGGGTGTAGAATAAAGGTGGTATTTTAGAAGACTTAGTAAGTATTAGAGACATAATGGGGGGGCTATACTCCTGGTAGGTAGGCAACCTAGGTGTAATAGTAGGTGGGGAGATAGTGGAAGGGGTGCGTTATAAATGAATTCCTGTTAATGGTTGGCAAAGGAGGGGGAGGGGTTCTGGCTGAGGGGTTATAAATTCAGAAGTACTGATGGCGGGTGGGAATATGGGGCAAGGGGTGCACAAAGCAAGCCCAGTGAGTGAGTGGAGCAGGGCTTAACCAAACCAGAAGAATATTCAGAGCCTGTGATTAAATTAAGATGCTTTTTTCTTGCTGTTTGGAATGGAATCATTTTTCACTATGGAAGAGAAACTTTCCTTAATTAAAATGATTATCCTTCCTTTAATTCTATATATAATACAATCTTTCTCTTCCACTACCAAAAGTAGATAAATGAGTATAATTCTTTGTTTCTGAGATTTTTATATTTTCCTAATAAGCCTAGATTGGCTTTAAACCATCACATTAGAAATTGAACATTGTGCGTTAATGGTCTTCCAGATTTAGAATTATATTCCTTATCCTCAGTTGTTAAGACAATAATTTCTTGGTTAAATAATTATAATGCCAAATGGAATGATTTTTAGGGAGGTATTTGGTGTAAATCCAAAAATGTAACAAACTCATATCATACTAAAATAGCTACTAATACATTTCATTGGTTAGTAATATTTTTTAGAAAACAAAAACAAACCAGTTAACTCTTATTGTATTAATATGATAACCTCCTTTAAAATTTTAATTTTCAGAAACCCTGAATACAAAGCATTGATTTTATTTGTATTTCCAATTGTCTATACTCAAAATAGCATTAATATGCTTAATTTAACAATGACTACATTTAAAGACAAAATACTGTTATACTGGCATCAATTACTAGACAATGGGAAGTTACAAAATGTTGATCATTAATGTTTGAGTTAAGCAAAGATATGTGGTTAGAAATTCAAAATTGTAGACAGTTTGTTGGACATAAGATTAATGCAATGCAACCAATAGTTAGAAATTCATTCCCCACATTCATTGATTTACTCATTATTCTAATGCACCAGAATATATTTGGAAAGGGGCTCCTATCTAAAATATGTAAGGTACTTACGAAATCAACAGTATGTCACAGAGAAAGCTATTGGGATTATTTTAGACTTTTTATAACTCCACAAGTGAAGATGGTAAAAAACTAATATGGAAATCTTCAAAATTAATGACTTCATCACTAAGATGGAGGATATTCTCTTGGAAGTACTTACACAGAACCTTTCTCACACCACATAAAGTTGAACTGATGTATAATAAACACATACGCTGCTGGAGATGTAAACTAAATGTTAAAGCTGACTAGTAGTGTATGTTTTATGATTGTATAAAACTTAAACATATTTGGATAGTATGAATTATCTCTTAGTCTGTTTTTAATGATAAATTTATGCTGACCAAATCTTTTATTTTACTTAATACACCTATTCCCATTTGTGTCATGAAAATAAAATACCCTGTTTTATGAAGTATCTAAACATTAGCAAGAAAAGTCATCCCCAAGAACTGGAAGAATCAGACGACTCCTACTATGAAAGGAATTTGTACATTTGGCAACTGAGGTTTGTCATTTTAAACTTATCACAATCAAGACAAAGAACTGCTAGATAAACAGACTTTATTAATTAACTAATAAATACTCATCACATTTCTTTTTCTGATTAAAAAGCTTTTCTTTGTAGTAGACACCATTGTAAATAGATATTTTAGTTGTTTATTATTGTCCTTTTAAATGGGCGGCCACGGTGGTGCAGTGGTTAGCATTGTCACCTCACAGCAAGAGGTTTTCCGGTTCGATCCTCAGCTGTGGTGCCTTCTGTGCGGAGTCTGCATGTCCTCCCTGTGGTCGCGTGGGTTTCCTCCAGGTGCTTTGGTTTCCTCCCAAAGACATGCAGTAGGTGAATTGGACACTCTAAATTGGCCCTAGGTGTGAGTGCTTGTGTGTGTGCCTTCTGTGGAAGGTTGGGCGCCGGGCTGGCAACTCAACACTGTGAAACTCCACTGCCAATCATGAGCAGACAGGTGATCCACTGTGGTGACCCCTAACTGGGAAAAAGCCAAAAGAAGAAGAATTATTGTTCTTTTAAATATGTATATTTGCTTTATAATATGTCTGTTATCATATATTAATGTTTTGTTAAAATTCTCAATTAAAAACACATGAGATCAAAAAAGAAAGCCAGTGCCATTTGACTACTATTATGGTCCCAGAGGAGTGACCTGGATTGGGTGGGTAGGGGGCTGCAGCTATGTGCCTTGGCAAGGTGCTGAATTTCACATCACAGGGATTCACATTCTCTGTTAATGTGTTGCTCAGCATACAATGCTAAGCACTGTATTAGCTACAACAACATAAAAAATATCCCCATCTTCCTTCTGCTGCATGGCTCGGGAATCTCTGTCAGCATTGGAGATCCCTATGTTGCAGGCAAACTTGCTGTTCTGTCAGAATTCACCCACTTCCATACAATGATGCAGGTGAACTCCTGCCAATGGGACCCCATGCTGCACTATATCCTCTCATTAACATAGTTTAGAAAATATATGATCTCTGCCATCATGCCTAATAAGTTGTACATTATTAATGTGTACAAAAGTATACTTTACTAAATAGATTTTCCCTCCTGTTGTATATTAGAATGGCATGGAGCAAAGAATGGTGTAGTAGCTATTTGGATGCATATGGGAGTGCAGATAAACTGAACAAAAGAGGCTTGTGTATGCAATTAATAAACAATGGAGGTACATTGTATGTTGACGTTAAGGCCTGCAAACAATGTCTATAAACTTATCTTCAGTGGTTATAAACTAATAGTTCACTGGATAACTATTCAGTAGAACATTTACTGTCATTCACAAGCCTAATACTTCTAAAAATGGCAGCCTTTCAGGAGGAGCACCACTAGCCTCAATCTTAATACCTGCCCACCTCTCCATATTTATTAGCAAGTTACCTTTTGTCTTACCTGGCCTGAAATATATCCTTTAAGCAGATGACATAATAAGATTACATTTAGAAAAGTCTGCTTACAACGTCTAAAGAAAGCTACAACTGGTTTTCACCTCACTTGGGAAATGGCCCACCACCATTCAACTTGTGCTAAACTGCAAAAAATAAATAGATATATACAAGCATGCTACTCTATTTGGCATGCATCAGAAATTAAAATCCAACACCACTTTACAAATTGCTGACCACCTAGGTATAATACCACCTAGTGCTTTGAAATAAAGGCTATCATGGTATACTTTTTAATTAGCAACTTTCTTTTGCAGTACATGTGCAAAACATACCTCTCAGTTGTCCCTGATTTTCAGGGATGTCCCCAATTTTGACAAGATTTTAGCTCTGTTTCTCATAATCCCTCCTAAGCCTTGGAGATAAGGTAGTGAAATAAGCTTACTAAATAATTACAATAATTATAGTTATAGACGTTTTACTTTAGAAACTGTGTAGTAATTAACATTCTCTTATCCTATCAATGTCTCAAGTTAATAGTGCTAATATTTTAAGTACCCCTCATTGTCTCTGATTATTATTGGATTTGACACTTATTCTGGTGATATTTGTCCCTGATTGGTTCAGAGCAATGGTACAAAATATCAGCACTGCACTCAGCTCACTAAGATTAGTGTACAGACACTCTCACCTTCTCCCACTGGAATCCTGGAAAGCTTAAGCAAATGATAATGCTTACATTAAAATACTTCCTCACATAGTTTGCAATGAAGTCATATCAAAGCACCCACAGCCTTCACATAACCACAAACAAGACCTGGAGATTCATACCCCTAGGTGGCCCCAGAAAACCTCATTGTTACTTACCTGAAAATTCAGTTGGCTGAAAACACTGCCAGAATAAATCAGAGGTATAGGTAGCTTATGTAGCACCTGATCTGACAGGTCTCTTCTCTGAGTTGTGGATCTAAAAGAAAAAAAGAGGGGAAAAAAGCAACTGAAAGCTTTAGTCACATTACCACATATGAAACACAAGCCCTCACCACAAAACCAATCTTGGCCTTCATTTATGAAAACTGGTACTGCAGTACCATAACACTTGCAACTGCTGGTCTTGTTCCCTATCACCTTACAACTGCGGCAGCTGGCCCTTTCACCCCACCCTATGTGCTTCCAAAACAAGCTTCCTCCTAAATTACCTCACATACAAACTGTTTACCTGCACAACTACTCCTACTATCCCCACCTGTCATGTAAACTAAATTTCAGGTGAAAGGCTACTCCCTGGACTTACCATTAGTAAGTCACAATTCACAAAAGTAATAAGTGTAATAGCCTTCTCAAAGCTGACACTCACAATCTGGAACACCCTACCAGAAATCCTGTTAAAAAGGTATTTAGAACATTCAGCTTATCGCTACTTCATTTTCTTAAGAAGGCATAATCAGTGCACTGACACTGACTAAGTGCAATATAAAGCAGCTATATCTAACAGGCCCAGCCTCCCTCACTTTTACAGCTATCAAACTAATTGGACGCGTATATGTATGATATGAATATGGGCATATATGATTTCTTTATGTATAGTAGCTTCTGGTAATAGTTGTTGATCTATTCATTCTGTAAAGTGCTTGTTACTTGCTATCCATTGTACAACACCACTGAATACTGTCTATCTCTGTTCTAGTTGTACTGTATTTAATAAATATCCCTTGTGTCGGTGCATAACTATGTTTCATTCACTGTACAGTACTATGGAAAAGAGATTGTATATGAAACTTGTATCTGCTTGCATAGCCTGGAACATGGCTCAAAATGGCCTAAGGACCAGACCACCAACCCAATCAATAAAGCAATTAAGTAAATAAATGCATTAATAAAGTGTACACAATACTTGTTTTAAATCAGCATGCTGTTAGTCCTGAGCTGTTGTATTTTGCAGGGAATTTTTCCTCCTGCACCCTTTTGGAGGGGGGTGATGCAGTCCCCACAACTCCAACTTACATATATTCTGATGGCACAGTTGCACAACATTCAGGAAAAGTGCAAAGTTAAAATTTGATTAAAGTGGCTTTCAGTGATATTTCTTCATTGTATTGTGTATCATAAAATTGCTGCCAATTATTTGTCTGGTTCACAGTTCTTCTACTGCCCATTACTGAGAAAATCAATGTAATTAACATTTGTGAAAACTGCACATGGTCTGCATCTGTTTTATTGTGGTATTTCAAATACATGCTGGGGATTTCTTAGGTTTAGAATGCTCTAGCTGTGTTCCATTTACAGTAGATACAGTATATTTATTATGTGCACTGTCAGAATACTTGAGAAGAACATTCTTTTTTTTTGTTAATCATAATTATTATTGAATTATCACGTATGTCATAGGCAACCATAAGTTATATAAATTAAGACAAACCATATTAACATATTCTCAGGTAGAAACATTATACATCACATATAATGTTCTGTACAGTCATTGTCAGTCCAACATTATATAATTCACTCAGTTCCTACCTTCCCTTAAACCTCATTCCTCACCCAAAATATTCTGCATGTATTGTTCCCATATTTCCCATTTTTCCTGTATAGTTTGCTCCTCCCCTTTGCTAAAGATCATACTTCTAGTTTTTTTATCTCTGTTACCAGGGCTGGCATTTTGGGGGTCCCCAGCAAATTTCAAGTTAGGGGCCCCCTAGGCACTTCCAGTCTAAGTAACATTCTGTCACTGTCATCTCTCCAAAGCAGTCTTTTAGTTCGTGCTGTAAACTTTTAGGTGTAGTATGCATAGACTGACCTGTATCTGCAATGCTTTTATATTAAAACATGGCTATGTGCCACATATGTTGGCCCATCTCACAAAAGGGTATTCACAGTTATTGGCATTTAGTTGCAACAATGATACATTACAACAACTGTATGTACAGGGCTGGACTTAGGTGAAATGGTGCCCTAGGCATTCCTTACTGTTT
Source organism: Protopterus annectens (assembly GCF_019279795.1). Classification (NCBI taxonomy): domain Eukaryota; kingdom Metazoa; phylum Chordata; order Ceratodontiformes; family Protopteridae; genus Protopterus; species Protopterus annectens. Next base: position 443,409,061 of record NC_056751.1, read on the forward strand.
CAGCACCCGCCCCCACACACACACCGACTGGTGCTCTCCTCTCTTTACCCCCCCATCTTGGGCTCCCCATACTATGCATATTATAGCAATAACCCATGCCTGGGTGTGGGTAATGCGGGATTTAACCACGGTTGGCGTGGTTTGGTCCCGAGGGCGAAGCCCGAGGGACCAAACAAAGACAACCGTGGGTAAATCCCGCATTACCCACACCCAGAAGTGGGTTATTGCTATTATACTATGACATTATTTAAGAAAAGAAACAATTACTTTTCTTAAATAATGGCATTGTATAATGCCTCTTTGCTGCCCTTACGCAGCTGTCTGGCATCTGCGGCAGTTCTGATGTAATGCGCATGCCTATGCAGTACATCAGAGCTGTGGCCAAAAGCAATGGAGAAAGCAAGATCTCCATTGCTTTTTTACTGTTTCACTATGTTAAATGGGTTTAACATAGCGAGACAGCTTTAAAATAAGCAACAGAGATGTCCGTTGCTTATTTTAAAGCTGTCTCTCTATGTTAAACCCATTTAACATAGCGAAACAGTAAAAAGCAACGGAGATCTTGCTTTCTCCATTGCTTTTTTTTTAAAACCTGTCTCGCTATGTTAAATGGGTTTAACATAGCGAGACAGCTTTAAAATAAGCAACAGAGATCTCTGTTGCTTATTTTAAACTGTCTCTATGTTAAACCCATTTAACATAGCGAGACAGGTTTAAAAAAAAGCAACGGAGAAAGCAAGATCTCCGTTGCTTTTCGCACACTGTGTTGCTATGTTAAAGGAGTTTAACATAGCAAGAGAGCTTTAAAAAAAGCAACAGAGATCTCCATTGCTTTTTTTAAACCTGTGTCGCTATGTTAAACTCTTTTAACATAGCGAGACAGTGTTTTAAAAAAAGACTTATACTAATGGAAAAAGTCTGGGCGACCAGACCTTTTTCCATTAGTATAAGTCGATTTACAACATGCACGCTGGCCAATCAGCGTGCACGTTTTGGAATATTAATAGGGGGTCATGGTATAATACTGTTTTCTTCCTTTCTCACATTTTGCCTTATTCTTCAGATTTTTCAAGAAGCCATAACTTTCTATATGCTCTGAATTGCATTTTAAAGTTTTTTTTTTTCCTTTTCGCAGACTTTTCATCCAATGATGGCCTGAACAGAAATTATGATCAAGGAAAGTAATTCAGTGTTGTTCACCTTTTGTTTTTCTTGCATTCTTTCACCACATCTTTCCTGACTAAGACAGCACAGTAATAGCCATTTAGGAAATAACTAAATTAAGCCATTGCCTGAAGAAGCCATAGGGTTATAGATGCTGTGAGGTTCATTTAAGAGCATTTCTCAACCTTTTAGTCCAACAGTGGCCTGAAAAATCATGAAAAAGACAATAAATTGTCTTTTTTTCTTTCTTTCAAGGAATACATAAGTTGTATCCATGGCTTAATGTTCAGTGTCGATAAAATAGTAGCTCACAATAAACTAACAAGACAATTGTTATGAGGATACATAGGTCTTATCTGGAAATACTGCCTATCAATCCCCCCCCCCCACAAAAAAGACAGTTACTGCCTATGCATCCCTCTGGTTTTAGATTGAGATGACAGCAAAGGTTCAGACTTCCACAGTCATGTATTTCAAGTGACTACTGACATGCATATACATAGCATGCTTTCTCACTCCTTACCCCTAACAGCAGAGGCAGTCGCCTGTATTTGGGTCTGAAATGTGATTCCGAGAGTTCACTGCTCCTACACAAACTATAGTAACCTTCTTTATGCACCTCTGAGGTCTATGAGAAAAGTAAAAGAAACAATTTCCACACTGTCCCCAGCCCAAACACAAGCTATAATGACCTTCTGTGCACACCTCTATGGTTTGACTATAAAAGTAGTAACCACACAACCATAGCCATTCTCCCTTACGTAACCTGAAGCACCTCCACACACACACACACACACACACACATATGTACACACATACATGTATGGCTGGTTTTAGAATGGGGACGGTTGAGAGCAGAAGCCATTAACATCTTTATCCTAACAGGGTCATATCACAGCCCTATTCAGGTTAGAGTGTAATCAGAAATTTAATATATTAAAAAAAAAAAAAAAAAAAAGAAAAGAAATTTAATATATTTTTTCTCTTCATTTTTCCCCAACCAACAACACTTTTTGTGAGGCCCACACATGGTCAGTGATGATTAAGGTGGTCCCCTGTATTCATTTATACAGTCTGTGGACTGGGTTCCACCAGACTTCTAACATATCTAAGTGTCTGAATATTCTGTGATATATTTTGTATCTTAATTTTGAAATATAATGACCTGTTAGCTGCATTTTTTACTGATACTGAGAAGAATAATGCACATGTTCTGACATCATTGGGTGTATGCACAGACAAAAATCTGTGGTATTTTTTTTTTGTTTTTACACACACACACACACACACACACACACACACACACACACATACACACACCATAGCAACAGCAGTTCTGTACTTGTATCAGCAAATCAATACATTATGCAACACAGATACTGCCACATCAGAACAGTGACTTGTCCTGGTCCACTTCAATAAGCACACAACACTGAATGACATTTGACAACCTTTATTACACTTCCATAAACATGATTGTTAATCAATAGTTATTAATTTCACCAAACATGACACAGGTGATAACATCCATGAAGAAAACATAAAAATAACAAGGACAGCGTAACCACTCACACTTGAATAAGCAGCGTCCCCCACTTGCTCACGTATCTTTGCACTAACAAGACAGAGCACTGTTCAGCTTCAGTTTATTGAATTACACCAGCAACCAAATAAGGAGCTCTGCTTGCTTATTAACTTAGCCAACAGGCCACCTGCTCAACTTATTGAATTGTACATCCAACACCAGAGTGGGAGCAGAAGAGGGCAAGCCTGCCCCTCTTGTCTGCCTTACCCAAACTGAAGTAACCACAATCCCCACTAATATAAAAGAGGGAGGGAGGGTAGCAAGTTCATGCCAAAATGTGACTCTTATGTAAGTTGCACCTGAAAAGACCCTCTAAGCCCCTCCCTACCCTTACCTCATTTCCTCCCAAACACCCCCCATTCCATTTAATCCTATCCCCCTCTTATTTACTTAATTCTTGCTACTCTAAGTATCTAGCCCCAGTTGAAGATGTCTCCAGGACAAAATGGTCTGTTTCAACCCTCATTTGTCCTGGTCCACTTCAATAAGCACACAACACTGAATGACATTTGGCAACCTTTATTACACTTCATAAACATGATTGTTAATCACTAGTTATTAATTTAACCAAACATGACACAGGTGATAACATCCATGAAGAAAACATAATAAATAACCATAAGGGCAGCATAACTGCTCACCCTTGAGTAAGCAACATCCCCCACTTACTCACTTATCCTTGCACTAACAAGGCAGCATACCACTCACCTTCAATTTATTGAATTACACCACCAACCAAATAAGCAGCTCTGTTTGCTTATTAACTTATCCAACAGAGCACTCACTCATCTTATTGAATTGCACATCCAACACCAGAGGGGGAACAGAAGGAGGCAAGGCTGCCCTTCTCTGCCCACCAACATGACTGGGCTGTTCCCCTGCACTCCGACCAGACTTCCAGCAATCTAACCCCCAGTAAGGTAGTAGGTCAAACATCATTCGGTACACCCATCCTCCCTAACCAACGTGGATCAAAGTCATTACCTCCTAACCCTATATGTAACTAAAGGAAACAACGAAGTACCTAACAACTGCAAACCCTTGACCTCTCTCCTAAGTTAAGTTAGAAACCATAACCCCATCACCTGTCATAACTACTGCCACAATCTAATTAAACCATACCACCCAACCACAGGAAACCTCACAATGATACCAAGAGCGTTACCAGCCATTGGACCCACTACTAAGCCTACTGCCACTGAAGCCATTCCAAGGCAATTGCATACCACCATGCCATACTGCAAACCTATTTATCGTCCAATTTTGCTGACCAATGAATGTGATACCCCTCTTAGATCTCTTTTTACATTCCATTTAATAAAATGCTGTCATGACACCAACTGCCCATAATAAAAAATCAGACACAAACCACCATCATGGCCGGTAGCTGTACGACCCTAAAAACATCACCAGCCATAGACCAAACCCGGCAAAACTAACCAACATAATATACTAACAAGCTAGCGATTACCCAATGCCACCAGGTCACTCAATGTCCATGACATGCTATTAATATCCAGAATATAGTGAAACAACCCAGCCCAATCTAACCTGAAACTCCAGTACCTCAAAGCTAAATCATCCCATCAACCCCCCCCCCCCAATCTAGCTTTCAAGCCTAACTTACACAATGCAATCCACTAACTTGACCCTTGATGTCTACAATAATATCTGACCCATTTCAAAGACCCCCACTACCCATAAAACAGTGTAAATTCATCCTTGATGCTCCCTATACAAGGTCAAGCCAAGATAAGATATTACCGTATGACTGCAGGGAAGAAAACAAATTAACAACTCCATATTCCACTGCACTGCTGGCAACCTGTGACCTCCTTTCATACCGCTCTGTCAGCTGAAACCCTTCTCTGCTTTGTCTCTCACCTGTCAAGTCCACATTCCTTCAGTCCTCCAAGTAATAGCAACTCTGCATGTCCCCATCTGCTCTCAGTGGTCTGTAAAATAAAAGACTGTAAATACTCCACTCACGCATAATCCAAATTCTTGATGACCATTATACACCAGCAAAAGGATATCTCATACATCAACTGCATAAAATGCAGACACTACCAAATGCAAAACACCCCTACAGATTAAAATGTCCTACCAAAGAGCCCCATAAAACTACCTCCCAACTCCCTTAGTAGTGGTACAACAGATATGCCTGCAAAATAAACAAGGTCTTATTTTATAGACAAAATTATCCCTCTTATACCAACACTGGAGAAGCTGTTACCCGCTAAGCATACTCCCAGGTATAACCACCTTGCTCATCACCATAACAAATCAGACATACGATACAAACTTGCTTCCACCATGTGGGACCTTGTTGAGTAACACCACAGTAACTAGAAACCTATCAGCACACCACCATCTGCACAGAGACAAAAGTAAAATGCATTAGCAAGTATACCACCTTTATCCATTTGTTACAAATTATAGCAGTGGTATACCTCAACTTGGTAATGAGAAAAACAGTCAGTCCAATGAAAACTGTAAACCATTCCATACCCCAACAGTAGAGTAAATCATGGACCCTGCAGTAGTATCCATGGAAAAGAAGAGGCTTACCTAACATACCATCCCATAACCTTAACACACCACCCCCAGATTTCAGAATATACCCGACTGCAATTATTTTAAACTAATGTAATGTGAACAAATACTCTATCTGTGGGAAAGTGCCGTCCAATTTCATCAAGCTTGCATTCGGTCAAAATCCTCTAGTAATGGCCCCACTGCCCCCCCCCCTGCATCAAAACCTTGCCTACATCCCCTTCCTGCTTAACCTAACAGACAACAACCACTCATCTTCCAAAACACCACACAGCTTAGTTAATCCCGCATTTGAGCCTCAGACTTCATTCCTGCAACAGGTAATGCACATCCCTGGCAAATCTTAAAAACAGGACCCTGTGCACTACAATCACACCAGCTCCCACTACTCCACAGGAGCTGTCAGTGGCATAGCAACACAAAATGCGAGTCCACCACCTTTATAATTGTATAAAACAAAGTGTAAAATCCGTCACAATTTTTTTTCCCTTTTTTTCTTTCTTTTTATTTTATGTCTTAGACCCCACCAGATGTGTACAGACATGATATGGTTAAATTCTTTAGACCTTGGGTCCCCTCCTAACCTTTTTGGGATGTGGGAGGAAACCAGAGCACCCAGATTAAACCCACATGACCACAGGGAAGACTTGCAGAAGCACCCCCGCCAAGAATCGATCTGGAAAATCTCTTGCTGTGAGGTGACAGCGCTAGCCACTGCACCACCACATTCACGCAGATTGCCTCAAGAAGTATATAAAACTCAGTGTCTGACATTTACAATGCCATCCCTCAATGATTTAACCATGATGAAGCAATAACCATGCATTATTAGAAGCTGACCAAAATATGAGGCCAGGTCTAGGCCATACTCCAAAAATCTGTGCCGGAAGGAGGTATAACAACACCTATCCAACCCCATGCACATGGTAATTTTCACCTGTCTATTTCTAAAATTCCCTTGACTTCAAAAACTTTGTCAATCCTTGCAATCCTAGAATGTTTAGCTAATGTAAAACTAACAAATTCAATTGCCCTGATCACTGACTCTATGCATGCATGGCTACGGTAGTCCCATAGACTTGCTCAAAACTCACAGACCATTGTAACTTCATTAAGAAAATATCTCAAATTTGGATACCCCCCATGATCGACTACCCCACTAGAGAATTCTACACCTCAGTGATAGCCCCAAAACCACTACCACTAACTAGCTTTGAACACCAACTGAACAATAAAAAACATAAGGTGAAACCGCATCCTCTCTAAATTAGGCCTTTTTTTTCGAGAAAAAGCCAAAGTAGATGGTAATGAGTTCTGCGCAATTTTACCACCCGTTACTAAGGTTTGCAACACTCTTGTCTTCAGCATTGCAATTTTCAAAGAGAACGCACTTTACTGGACTGATTTCTGTATTTATTTTTTTGTATTTTGATTTACACTATTTCGAAGCAAAGTAGCTTCCAATTTTGACTACACTGTAGTTTGGTTACACAATCGCTGAGTTAACTCAGGGGGTTATAATAATAAAATGATTTTAACATTGTTTTAATTTGCTTGATTTGTGAGCTGTTTTTTATGTTTATTTTAAATAATTGAACAGAACTGATGAACAACAACTTTTCTATGACTTTTGAATAAGGTTTATTCATTTGTAAACTTGACATACTGAATGGTGTGGATTTTTTTACATTTTTTCAAGGGGTTACTTGGTATTGCTTTTGACTACATTAACTTATAATTTTCATAGAGTAGTTTCATCATTATTACAGTTTTGTCATGTCTTCATATAATTAACAGATTAGTGGATTTGTGATTTGGACTACTGTACTTGTTAACAACATACTTGCTTTGAGATTTTTTAGATAGATATTGTTACACCCTGACAATACGAATTTAATATTATTATTTTTCATTATTATTTTCTGATTTTATTTTATTTTATTATTTTCTACTTTATTTTATTAATACTATTGGTTCTTGTGGATTCAACCAATAGGGTGTTTATTTTTACCACTATTATCCATTTAGATCTGAGGTTAAACATTTAAAAGTGGACAGGAAAAGTTCATTTTTTTACATATACTTTTTTTACATATTTTTTTATATTTTTTTTCCTATAGATATATATTTTTTTATTTATGATGGAACACTTAATGATCCGATATATGGAAATTTCTAGACAGATTATCATATTACTGCAGGCAAACAAGACTGCAGAACATAATATTCAAGATGTTAGTTTAACAGACACACAGGTGGAACTGTTTACTATGCATACACCACCAGTGTCCAATGCTGATAGACAAGTGAATACGGAGACACTTAGAGGGGAAAGGAACAATACCCACCAGGGAGAGAACAATAACAGTAGAGGAAGATTTGTTACTAACAACATTCCTACAGGACCAATGTTTGACATGGAGAACTTCTTGGTGCCCCCTGTATTAGGTGACTCTTTTAGATCAGAAAATCTTGGGACATTCAACTCACAGGTATTTAAATTTGAAAAGCTAGCTAAAAAAATAGAAATCGCTTCAGATGGACAATGTTTTTTTAGAGCGTTCACTAGAACTTAACCAGGAACCCAAAGGTCTGACAGTATATAGGGTCCCTATGGGAATCGAGGCAAACACTGAGGCATACAAAAATATGTTGGAACTTTTTGATAGAACTGGGATGGACTTAATGAGAATTATCATTAGAGACAATAACAACAGATTAAGTGTTTTAAAAAATGAACTACTTATTCTCAAGCAGAGTATTACCAATGACTTGCTTTTTGAAAGTAAAAAAGGTAGATTAGATAGAATTACAACTGAATTTGACAGATATGTTAAAACAAGTATGGAAAGAAAACAAAAGAAGCTATTAAGGGATACTACTGAATATAAAGAGAAAAAAGCTTACCCCTTACCCAATACGACCAGGGATGTCCAACATGATGGGGACATAAGGAGAAACAGAATGTTAACTGAGGAGGAGGGGGTAACCAATGAGATACATTTTGGGATAGAGGAGGAAGAAGAGGTTTTTTTAGAAAACCAACCTCCGCTAAGATGGTCAGACAGATTGAGGAACCGAGACAACCCACGAGATCAGGAGGTTCGGAGACCACCTCAGGGACCAGAACGGTACACAGGGAACAATTGGAGGGATAGGCGACAGAGGAGGAACAACTCGAACTTGAACCCCACCTTCCACAACACCAACAACTGGCGCAACAGATGAACGACAACACTGATAACACTCCTAGTATTTTCTTACCTACTGATTCTCCTGTATCTTGTTTTGATTCATCTACTGATTTATGTCAGCATTCTCCCACTAGTATGTTAAATTCTCCTTTGGCTAACACTATTAAGGATGGTCCTACTATTTTAGGTGACAACTCCTTTTTTGTTTACAATTTTTCTAGTTTGAAGATTTTAGACAGTCATCTTAGCTTATTGAAAAAAGGTTTTTCTTTTGTCCCTGATTTCAAATATGACATCAGTAAAATTCTTATTAATTTAAAGCTCTTTACAAGAAAACTGAATTTAAAAGTATTTTTTAATACTAAACACAGGGTTGACAGTGAAGCTCAATTATTTACAATTAGAAGAAGTAGCACATTTATACCCCCACACCATCCTGCTGTGTTGGCTTTTGAACGTTTATGTACAACACAAATTAGGTGACATCTTGACAATAGACAGATAACATGTGACAACAACATAACATCTGCAGAATTATTTTGCTTAAAGGAACTTTCTGTTAACAAGGACTATAGAGTTATGAAACCGGACAAAGGTGGAGGAGTGGTTATTATGACAAACACTGATTATTTAACGCAGATGCAAAACATTATAAACGACTCCGACACATATGAGTTAGCTTCTAAATTTGATGTCCAGAAGGTGTACACCAAAATAGACTGGATGCTTTATGAGTTGCTATGTGAAGGTATAATAGATGCTGAGGAATATAAATATTTATCGGTAGAACACCCGGTCATGCCCACCATTTTTGGCATACCCAAAATTCATAAAAATTTTGTTAACCCACCTTTTAGACCCATAGTTGCAGCCAGACGATCAAAAACTCAACCTCTAGCTTCCTACATAGACATTATGACCAAGGACATCCTGGAAAGGTTGCCATATATCTTAAAAGATTCGTGGCACTGTTTGGACTGCCTCAGAACTTTGTCTCATGATGATCTGGGGGATTTTTTGTTGGTCACTATTAATGTTATCAATTTATTTTCAGTGATCCCCCATGATTGTGGGCTCGACTGGTTTAGGAAGAGCTTGGACAAACATACCAACTTGCACTGGACCAAGAAGGACCTATTGGTGGATCTCTTGCAAATGGTACTGGAGAAAAATTTTGTAGGTTTTGAGGATGAGTATTACAGACAGTCCACAGGGGTGGCTATGGGTGCTAAATGTGCACCCATTTATGCCAACCTTGTTTTATCAGAATGGGGAGACCAGTTTGTGTTGACATCTGATTATAAGGCTAAGATGCCTATCTATTTTATATTTTTGGATGATATTTTGCTTTTTTGGAAGGGCACACTTGACGAACTGGAAGAATTTATTTTATATTTGAACAACACGACAAGATTCTTAAAATTTACACACAAGGTTGGCAAGATGAGTATTGATTATCTGGATTTACAATTATATACTAAAAATGGTAAAATAGAATCAAGATTATACAGAAAGAAAACGTACAGCAATTCATTTCTACATTATAGTAGTTGTCACCCTGCCTATGTTAAGAGAAATGTTGTTAAGGGCCAAATGATCAAGTTGTCTCGTATTATTAGTGAGGATGATGTCTTTAAAATTGAACTGGACATATTGAAGGACTTATTTGTCCAAAGAGGTTATCCCATTGATATACTTTTTTCGCTTCAACATGAAATATTTAGAAGGTCTACTGACTTTGTTCCAATTTTGCATGACACACACAGGTTATGTGACAAAGTCACCGACCATAAAGATGTGCCTGATAGAAACAATACGCCAACAGGAATGGTATTACAACACAATAGGTTAGCACCTGAAGTTAAAGATATTATCTACGGTGCTTGGGAAAGCCTCATCCCTGCAGACTTACACAACATACTTGGTAAATGTCCCACTTTTATTAATAGTAGAGGTTCAAATTTAAAAGACCTACTAGAGAAGATCCCTAGATCCTTTGGACAAAGACCAGCTACTATGGCCAAATGTGGCAATTGCAAGGCCTGTAAATTTATTAATGACGGTCCCTATGTTTGTCTAGGTAATTTTAAGAGAACTTTGAAGATCCCTGGTTACTGCAACTGTAACACAAGTATGGTCATTTATGCTGCCACTTGTTTATCTTACCCAGCGTTCTATATAGGTATGACTACCAGGAAGTTGAGACATAGAATATTAGAACATTACAGGGACATAAAAAACAAGAAAACCACTAATTCATTGTATGTACACATGAATCATTGTTCAAACTTTAAAAGTTTATTTTTTTTGTTATTGACAGGCTATATACAAAGGATTTGGGGGGGGACTTTAAAACCATGTTGGAAACAAGGAAATGTCTTTGGCAACTGAGACTTGATGCCAGCAATGCTCCTGGTATCAATGATGCACTATCCCTAGCATGTATTTTAAGATACAAGGCAGCTTGTATATAATATAAAACTATGTAAATTTAAACATTTTAACAGATATGTTTTTTGTTTTACATGGAATGTTTATTACTGCACACACTGCTTTTTATGATGTTTTATTTTGGTTTAATTATTTATTCTGGGTAGCTTTTACTTGAGATTCTAGCAAACAAGGTATTGTTGAGCAGGACTTTAAGATTTGGTGAATAGGAACTTTAGGGGATAATTGTTTCATTTAACTACCCTCCTGCTTTTTCATCATTGATTAATCAAGCACTAATTAATAGCTGTATTTAAAGGTTGTTTTTACTGAAGTTAACTGACTCTGAAGATGCCCATGAGGGTGAAAGTGATTAGTTCAAGTTTCTGTTTTTTAGTCAGTTCAAGTTGCTGTTTTTTTATTTCTTCATTCATCAAATTGTGGATTAATAAAGGTTTTGTGAGGTTACCTGTTATGTTACCTTAGTGCCTTTTGTTTACTAGTTGTTTTACACTCTGAGTTCCTTCAGGTAATGAGTACTGCACCCACTGCCACCATGATTCCCTCAGGCCCACAAAGCGATCAACGTGCATCACAGAAAGGTCTGCACAGATCAGTACTAAAAGGACAACAGCTGAATGCTATTACTTAATGACTTAGATCCTCTGATCGACCCATTGACTTGCCAAAATTGCATATTACATAAGGAACAGGTCATACAAGGCAAATTCTAGACACACAGTGAACATCTGTAGCATTGGGATCTATATCTGATTGGACCATCCTAATAAACACAAGTCCCTACTCCAAATCGTTGATGGCTATCACCTACGATTTCTCACCACTTAAAAAGGGGGAACTAACCAACCACCCGTGCTATCTTGCATACATTCCAGCCTCTTAAAAGCAAGAATTTGGTCAAAACCATACCTGAAGAGGAACAAATTGGAGACAACCCCTCACTATTTTCCCCACAAATCCAAAACATAGTGAAAATAATAGATGCTGCACTAACACAATTCCTCAAAAGATCTGTAGTCTTAAACTCATCGGTCAGACATCACTTCTAACTGCAGTGTAATGATGTGCCACTAACCTACCAAAAAACTATAAAAAACAGACCAAATTCAGACAGTATTCATAAAGATATGAAGTCTGAAACTTAAATGCATGTCCTTTCCATATACTTCAATCTCAGGGACCTGCCAGCAGAGCACAACATGTTCCTTGAGGAACAGGTTAACATACGAAAACCTGGACATCAGTTAGTCAATGTTTAGGTGTGTTTTTTTTTGTTTTTGTTTTGTTTTGTTTAACACAGTGTCCTTGTTGAACACAACATTGCAACAGCCAGAGATTTGGGATCGGTTGCAATCCTCGATCCCAACTAACAGTTCCAGCTGTAAGTACCGCTTCCATAAACTTGGAAAGCCAATAGCACCTGTAAAGTTATGATGTCTCTCCCCTCCTAAGTGCACCTCTAATATACACCTCGCACACATGAGGAGCACTTGTAAAAACCAACTTGTATCCCATAGTAAGCCCGCACTACTCCCCACTCTCCCCATAATGCTTAAAATGTTACAGGCATTCATGGAGAAACTTGTTAGCTTGAAAGCCCACAAAGCCTCCGAACTGCTCAACAGAAGCTGTGCAAATACTGGTTTGCCATGATCTATCAACCTAAAGTCAGAACGAGTTACCAATGCACAGGCTGCACAACTAATCAACCAAAGCATGAGCAAGACGTGGAAACTGTGACCCCCAACCCCAATCTGCACCCTTAAGGACAACCTTCCCCAATGCCTTTAAATGCTTTCCCTTTGTCTGAACTGAGCTGAGTAAAAAAAAAAAAAAAACTGTAATAATGGAACCTGACACACAACTGTACTACTGCATGGAGCTAGTGTGGATGTAAGCTGCAAAAGTTACCTCATATATGCAGTAGGTTATTCTTAATGTGTGCCTGTATAACGTGCCTTCGCTCCTGTACTATGTCAACCAGAGTTATATATTTTTTTTTGACCTGCTCCTGATCTACCAAGCTCGTAGTCTCCACAACCCACGAAAGACAATGCTATCTGTAACCTAAGCCAGGATGAAACCCGGCCGTCAACCACCAACATCATCATCAAAACTGAAGTATGCCTGAATAAACCAAACAATAGGGGCCACGATTACTTAAGGATATGAAGAGCTGTCAGAGTTGTTGTTTATATAGGAACAAATCATACCACTCCAACCACTTGGCGCCAGCTATGATGAAAGACGTGATGTTTATGTGAACACGCTTTTCTACAGACATGCACTCAACTCCATTGTATACTAGTGTATAATGGTGGCAATGAACCTTTGCTGCCATTGCCAAAAGATGTTTAGAATACTTCTTGACAAGCAATGATTTGGAGTTTTTTTTTTTTTTTTTTTTTTTTTAATGCTAAGCTAAATTTGATCAACGTAAACAGAATGTGTTAGTTCTCACTGCCTCAGAGACTACCTCTAAAAGGTTGTACAGTACAGTGGTAAACGTTGCGCGTATGTTGAAGAAATGGAATTATACAGATTAACAAGGATTAGATTATGCTGCCAACAACCACAAAGTAAGATGTAGTTTAACTGGAAACCAAAGATCTCTTAATTGTAGTGCCCACTACTGCAACCTGCTGCAAAGAACATCTGCTCCACAAATCCCGTGAAAAGGCAGTACTGCTCGCAAATCACTAACCCACTAACTGATGCATAGCCAGTGGACACCATAAGCCTTTAAGACATGTCACAAAACTGCCTCCCCTGAGAACCGGACATTTCCTGAGCAAAAAAAAAAAAACTTTGTGTAACCCTAGTATGCACCAAGATCCAAACAAATTAAAAAAAACACCCACCAACAAATTCCACAGTATCACACTCCCACAAACTAGTCTAGCAAAGTTAGAATAACATAATAACTGAGCCCCATCCACCTCCACTGATCATGGCTACTTACCAATCTTTCCCTTTCCTCAAGCCACCCACCCAAAATCCAAGGCCTACCTGCTGCACAGCACCACCTGGTCATCATGGACGTGATACTTGCAATAGTAAATTCGCGACATCCTTGCACTAACAAGGCAGCGTGCCACTCACCTTCCACCAACCAAATAAGCAGCTCTGCTTGCTTATTCATTTATCCAACAGAGCACCCGCTCACCTTATTGAATTGCACATCCAGCAACAGAGGGGGAACAGAAGAGGGCAAACCTGCCTCTCTCCTTCGCTTTACCCAAACTGAAGTAACCACAATCCCCAATAATAAAAAAGAGGGAGGGTAGCAAGTTCATGCCAAAATCTGACTCCTACCTCAGTTACACTTGACAAAACCCACTAAGCCCCTCCCTACCCTTACCTCATTTCCTCCTAAACGTCCCTCCATTCCATTTAAACCTATCCTCCCTTATTCACTTAATTCCTGCTACTCGAAGTATCTAGCCCCACTTGAAGATGTCCCAGGACAAAATGGTCTGTTCCAAATCAAAGTCGTCAAACAGCAGCAGGGTTAAGTCACTTTTATTGACCTTACTGAGGAGTAATACATACTTGTAACTGTCCTTGATTTCACAGACATTCCCTGATTTGTCTCATAATTTTGTTCCTTTATAACAAGTTTGATTTGCTGGTAAATCATTCAGGATTAAAGACAGTCTATAAATCCAGACATCAGAGTTTTATACTTAATGTCCAAACAATGCATGTTGATGGAAAATATTTTATTCCATTAACTTTTTAAGTGAATTAGAGTAATATTTAAAATATGTTCCGGATTATGTGCCTTTATTTTGCTTTTATTTTTGGCATTGGTTAGAATTTTTTAGCAAAGAAGTTGAGAGTTATATTATCTAGTGTTCTGCCAGAATTTATAAAACTCTCTGAAAGAGAAAATGATCCTTGAATATCGGCAGCATCAGCTCTTCTGTTGGTTTACAGACATGTTACAAAATATCAGGATAAGATAACTTGCTGTGGTTGAGAGGACCCCTGTGATGATAGGGTTTGCTGCTGTCTATGTCTGTTACTATATTGAATACTTCAAATACATTTGGTTTAGATTTTGGTTTCCATTTTCTATTAATTGCCTTTTTGGCAGCCATCAGAATTAAACTTATCAAGGCCTTACTTTGTCTAGACAATTCAGATATTCTATCCCAGCTAAAAAAAAAAAAAAGAAAAAAAAAATTTCTTTAGTTACACCAATTTGCTCACCCTGTATCTCTGACAGAGTAGCCTGCAGGGAATCTTTAAAGAATGCTAACTCATTACACTCCCAAAAAATATGTTCCCAATCATCTGTTTCTTCCCCATCATACCTCCAATACTCATTGGAGTCTGCTTCGGAAATAAAAATACCAAAGTAATCATTACTTTGCACTGAATCACATGCCACACATCACTTAATGAGTACTTGACCTTTCCATTTGTGCACATCTCCTTTTTCTTTAATGACACTGTGTGTGTGTGTGTGTGTGTGTGTGTGTGTGTGTGTGTGTGTGTGTGTGTGTGTGTGTGTGTGTGTCTGTGTAGTCAACAGCTCTCACTAAACCAGGCTAACCAGCTTCAGAGTACAATGTATGCATTGCTTTCATGAACTCATATGCCAGTTGACAGGGAGGCAGATATATGTGTTACATATGTTAAAATGCTCCATCAGTTTTTGCTGATAATAGATAGTTGCTAAAAATTGTATGTTGCTACCTGCTGGTATCTGAAATGACCCAGTTTTGATAAAGTATGTTGCTGTGGTAACCTTGGTTTCAGTGGTACTTTCTTGCAGTTTTTGTTCACAGTATCTTATAGATAAGTCCACAGGAATATGCCAGTACTGACATTTTAATACAATAATGTACTACAATGTCACTATCCATTACATCTGTCAAGGTGGCCTAATGGTTAAGGTGTTTGCCTTGCAAACACAAGGCGCAGGGTTTGAATCTCACAAGGGATAATTGGCTAGGCTTAAAATGGCTCACAAGGGCAGTTGGCCTAGTACTGACCTATGATGCCCCTGGGAGTGTTAGTCTGCCCTTTGCATATAGTCTTCCTCATCACATTTGTAAGTTGTTCTGTGTGTGTTCATTGTCAGTAGTCTTACTGCCTTTTTATTTTTAATTTCACTCGTGTTCACTTATATGAAGTTTCACTGGTCTCGAAGTCTGTCCTACATAAAATTCAGAACATGAGCAGGTGTCCAGGTAGATCAACCATTAGCTGTAGCAGTTGGCAAAAAAGTTATTATAATAAACCTTGTCATTATTCCTGCTAGAAAACTCTTTAGTCTTATCCATACATACACAGTGAGTGCACTGCCCACATGGAAAACACCCAACCAGAGGGTCCCCAATAAGTGTCATTTGAAATTGTGACTAAACCTCCATAGACCCAGTTTTATAATGGGCAAAAAAGAATCAAGTGTTCTGCCTCTCCTGTAACCAAAGGTACATCATTCCGGTAACAAGGTAGCTAGTCTAACATCTTCTAACAAAATGTTCCAATTCCGTTGGATTAGTTGTAACAGGTTAGGAGTGTTGCACCCATAAGTGGTAATAAATCTGATATCGGAGTCCTGAGAAGAAGTTTTATCTTTATATCACAACAGATCCTGTATATCCAATGCAGATACCTCCCTACAGGCCATGGTAATTGTGCCAGAATTATACCCCCTGGCCTTGAATCTACCCGCCAGGTCATGCCTCTGATGTTCATAAGTCTCAGAATCTGAACAGATATGTTTGATCCTCATGAATTGGGATTTAGGTATGTTGCGTTTAATATGGGGAGTGTGATGGCTAGACGTATGCAATAAAGCATTATATTACGGGAATTTCCAATAAACCCGTGTATCCAATGTATGATCAGATTTTCTGCTGACCAGGACATCCAAAAAGGTTATCTGGTTCAGATCAAAGTTGCATGTAAAATGAATACCCCATTTGTTACTGTTAATGTAATCCAAAAATTCATTAAGAAATGCAAAATCAGCTCTCCATACTAACCAGCAATCATCCAAATAACAACACCAGATGTCAATCTCAGGCAAATACAGATTATGAAGGGGATCGTAAATCAATTGTTCTTCCAAATATGCCATAAAAAGATCAGCATATATAGGGGCAAAAGAAGCCCCCATGGCAGTACCCTGCATCTGTAAATAACTGTCCTGATAATAGAAAACATTCTTGGTTGGTACATGCTCAGTTAATACCAATAAAAATGTGTTAAAATCTGGTGGGTAGAGTTCTGATGCAGACAGCCAATGTTCCAGTGCTAAAAGGCCAGCCCAGTGTGGAATATTCATATATATAGGGCTAACTCATCAAAGGTATATAACCAACCCGGTTCAAGTTGGGTATCCTGAAGGATCTGTAGGAACTATGTTGTGTCATGAATCCGAGCCCTGACATAATGGAGTAATGGTTGAAGATATTGAGTCAAATAAACCGATATAGGTTCAGTGAGAGATCCCCTACCTGAAACTATAGGCCTATCCGGAGGGGTCTGCAGTGATTTATGGACCTTGGGTAACAAATAAATATAGGTTCTGTGGTTTTGGATCACTAACCATCAAATGTGTGGAAGTAGAGGTAGTAATGATCCCTTCCTCTACCGCCAGGTTTAAAAAGGCATCGATCTGTTTTTTGAAGCCCCCAGTGGGATTAAGGGGCCATACGCATATAATATTGTTTACTATCCATTTGCCTCTTTGCTTCCTGATCATAATTAACCCAGTCCATAACCACTACAGCTCCTCCTTTGTCAGCTGGTGTAATAACCAAGTTGTTGTTAGACTTAAGCTGCATAAGGGCCTCCTGCTGGGGTTTAAAAAGATAGTTGAACTTAGTAACCATATCAGAATAGTGAAGATGTAAATCTTTGAGAACCCTATGGAAAAAAAAAGGTAAACGGTGGGGTTCATCGGTGGCATGAAATTAGACCTATGAAAATGAAAAGATGAGTCACCAGACCCATGGTTATCCTTGTCAGGAAACAATTTCAAATTGAGAGTACGACAAAAACTGTTCACATCATCATCAAAAACACCCTCGGGAACAAAAAATGCAGGGACAAAATTCAATCCTTTATTAAGTAATTCTATTTGGATAGGAGTCAAAACATGCGAAGAAATGTTAAGAACATTATTGTATTCAATTACTTGTTGGTCATGATCTATAATAATGTCGCCACATCGGCTATTCTTGTGATGTTTCCGCCCTGCCCTGTGTCTACTGACCCTAAATGGGGTGTCCGAGTAAATGCGTTTTGGTGTGGGAGAAGAAATACTGGTGTTGTGTCAGAATCTGTCATGGAGGATGATTCTTCCCCCGAGGTACAACCAAAAGGAGACACATTCTTCTTCCGAATTGATCCAGACCTTTTCCTCTTATTGGGTTTGGAACCCGTGTTAGAAAATTTCACACTTTTTGGGGTCCAAATGGTCTGCCCCAATCATACTCAGCTTGATCCCGGTTAAATTTGTGTATCTTGCTGTCCCTTAGCCCTCAAGGGTCAATAATTCCTGACTTAACTGTTGTAAACAGGTTTGGTAACAGGTCTGCCCTTCAAACCGGTTAGTATCCTCATACAGTGTGGTCACCTCAGTCAAGTTAGAATAAGTACATCTGTTATGATAAGCCAATAGGGCCTCAACGAAGCCCATGGATGCTAGTTGTTGAACTGCTAACCATTGTTGGTCCAATTCCTGATCTATCTTAGAAACTAAGGGCTGGATCCGTACCCGTAATCCCCTAGGTCACATGTTTCTTGCCCTGTATGCTTTAAAATGGCAAAGATGCCACACATGAGTGCGCATCGTCCTCATACTTTTAGATAACTTTGTAAACACATCATAATAGGATGATGTAGATTCACCCCAACCAAGGGATCCCCAGGAACCTTGGTCCCTAAACCAAATATACCAATATCATCTTGATCGGATGACAAACCTTGGAGAAGTTGGCCCAAATCCATACTTATCACAAATGCTCAGAAAAGTTATACAAAACTATAAATAGGACTAGGTCGTTTCGTGTCAGCCAAAACAGCAAATGTATAAATATTATCCACTGACCGCTTCAAATCAAATGGAAAACGCATAGGATTATTAGCAAGTCAAACCAAGAGGTCACAAAAATGGTTCCAAATATCCCCACCTGGCCATCAAATGTGAAAAGAGCAACTTAAACCAAAACTGAAGAACATTAATAGCCCCTAACCTTGTTGGGCCATTAATAAATGTCTCCCCAAGGCAATCAGGACAGCAGATCCAAGGAAAAAAATAGTGTTTAATGTTCACCAACACAGTAATAGAAATTCACAAAAAAATCATTTAAGCACACTTTCACCCAGTAAAATGCTAGGTTTCTTCAGAACAAGGAAGCATCCCCATCCAGTACATTTAAATAATGCAGCACAACCAATCACATCCATAAATCAATTAAGTGCGAGTACCATCAATTAATTACCATGGAATAACCTAATTAAAAGCGTAATGAAGATGAACTGCAGCTCTAGTATTCAGAAAATGTATGTTACATCCACTCTAAAATAGAGGTGTATTTGGTTTAAACCTTAAAATCCAGTTCATAAAATCAATGTCAAAACCCTACTATAACAATAAATATCATATTAAATAAAAATAGGAAAAATGCATATATAAAATACATCAGTCATTCAGAACAATAAATAAAATACTAATAACAGCAAAATATTTAGTAAATAAATAAACATATAAATATAAATTTTACAATTTAGCAGCCCTGAGTTTTAAAACACTGTTAATACTAATATGGTCATTGAGACCAGGGGGTCTGCCCGCGTCTAACTTAAACTGCCAAAACAGTTCTCTGTATTCCACCCTGGACTCCCAGCTCCCTCCACGGGGATCGACTAACACTTGCTCTAGCACAAAAAAATTTATTCTCGTGTCCTTACATGTTAAAGAGTGTTTATAAAAAGCATTTGATTCCTTTCCTCTAGAAACCTTGTATAAATGCTCATAAATCCTTCTCCTAAGTGAGGCCTCGGCCTTACCAATATAAAAACTCTGGCAATTTTCACAAATCCCAATATATGCCACCCCTTTTGTACTACAATTGTAGCATTTTAATGCTTTCAACCTAAAACCCCTAGATGGAATATATAACTCACCCTTGTCCAAAATGTATCCACATTTTTGGCAGGCTCCACATTTGTGAGTCCCCCGTCTTACTTCATCAGTAGCCTAACAACCTGTTTCCTTTCAAAGAGTGCTGAGAAGAAGTTTTATTCTTGTATCCCAACAGATCCTGTCTATCCAATGCAGAGACCTCCCTACAGGCCATGGTAATCGTGCCAGAATTATACCCCCTGGCCTTGAATCTACCCACCAGGTCACACCTCTGATGTTCATAAGTCTTAGAATCTGAACAGATACGTTTGGTCCTCATGAATTGGGATTTAGGTATGTTGCATTTAATATGGGGAGGGAGATGGCTAGAAGCATGTAATAAAGCATTATATTCCAGGAATTTCTGATAAACCCATGTATCTAGTGCATGATCAGATTTTCTGCTGATCAGGACATCCAAAAAGGTTATCTGGTTCAGATCAAAGTCCTGACCTTATATAGCCTCTATCCTCTTTTCCAACTATCTTGTGACCTCACTCATACCCCCACCCACCACTTCACCACCCAACCTATGTAACTAATTTAAAGGCACAGCAATTTGATCTGTTAAGCAAACTCCATTATGTCATGGTTGTATTCCTTCCTGTATTATATTTTATGCCATGTGTTGCCCTTACTAAATTCTTTTCCTGTCCCTTATTTCATGATTTGTGTTCTGACTAGCACCATAAATCTTGTAAAATGTTCCGTGTGCATACATCTAGATACTCTTTTCATTAAGTATCTCATTTCTGTTCCATTATGCATTGGTTACTTATATTTTGACTCTTTTGTATGAACCATGCCAGCTTTTCTGTATGATTTACAGTTTGAGCTATTACTGATTGTATTGCAACATAAAGTGTATGCGAGTTACAATGCAGGGCATTTCTTCTGTGTTCCAGCAGATTTGCACCAGCATCATCATTTGAAAATTCAGTTCTGATTACTTTAGTATTGAATGTAATGTCTGAACTGAGATTTCATTTCCTTAAACAAGGTGTTTCTGTATCAGACAGTCTTAACCAATTATTTATTTAGCTGTGAGTGTTTGTCTGCATGCATATGCATATCTATGATCTTTTATGCTCAGAATTTACCAACCAGTTTTTGCCATTTTAGAAATTATGAATAACTGTATATTGTTAACCATTTTTAAAAAAGTGCATATTTAAATGAAGCCATCTTAAAATGTTTACTAATGCTGTATACATAATCCTGTCAAGGGAAAACATTCACTAATCTTCAAGGCAATACATTCATAAGGTTTACACTGCATTTGCATAAGACTGTTGCATCTCCATTATGATAATTATAATACTCTAGTCACAGTCTCATGATTCTGAAATGTGTTATTGAATTTCTTGTTTGCATCATTGGAGTGCTAATCCCCTAGGCAAGTATTTGAGAAGAAAAACATCTCTTTATTGAGCTGTACCATATCTTGTTTATGGAGTTGAAATTCATGTGTTTTAATAAACACACATTTCCTTTCATTGTATTACTCAAAATGAATTTGCAAGTTAATGAAAGCATAGCAAAGTCACAAGTGATAACATAAATGATAAATATACTCCTTAAATCTTTAAATTATAAAATCTTACCATTCAATTGAATATATAACAAGTTGCACTAGACAGGAACATCATATGTATTATTGACAGAGAAGAACATTTTATTGCAGTTAGTTGATTAGTTTAGAGGGGTATTGCTGTGCTACAGGAAAGTACTTAAAATGTTACCACTCAGAACTGTTTCCATTGATTTAAGATCTCTTACAATTAGTAAGGTTATGGATGTTTTACAAAAAAGATTTCATTGGTATACAAATCTTGCTTTACTAATTTTGTAATAAGCTAAATATTCAACCTTTGTTCTGTAGTACAGCTTGAAAAACAGCAAAGCTGTATCTTCAAAATGAGGAACTGCAGAAGCTTACAGTAGCCCAACAGTTTAGCTTTGATTTTTACAGTTTAGAATGATTTGCTTTAATATTTATCTTTAAAATAGAAGGAAATGATTACAAAAGTGGAAGATCCATGAAATTTATGGTTCTATAGATTTGAACAAGATGTTGAGTGTGTTAGGGGAGTAATGTTTCCTGAAGAGGCTCCTAATGGTATGGAGTGAGGGGCATATCCCAGATGACTTGGAGAATAAGTATTCTAGTGCCAGTGTAAACAGACAAGATTTTCACAAATGTTAATGGTATAGTAGAATAAAATTCCTGTCGGACTACATGAGCATGCTAGTGAGTATATCTTATGAATGAATATGCAGAGTAGTAGAAAGTAAGGTAAGACAGGAGTAGTTTAGATTCTGCTTTGGATACAGAATAACCATCCCAGTGTTTACAGTGACACATATGGCAGAGAAGACATTGGAGATGAGGACAGGATCTCACCAGTCATCCCTAAACTGGAAATAGTATATGAGAATGTCCCAATTTGGGCAGCCCTGTGATGCTTTATTGTCCAGGAAATGTTGGTAGAATTAATGCAGTCCATACCTCTCAAACTGGAAACAAAAATCTTGACAAAGGCCTATGAAAAGTAGGTACAACTGGCAAAAAGTCTGTATGCTGATTAACATACAATTTGCATATGTAATTATGTAACTCCACCCACTCAAATGGAATTGTGGGATGCCAACATTCAAACTCAAACTGAAAAAGAGACAAAATATTAAACAGAAAATATAACAAGAACAGTAGTGTTGTATTTATATTAACATTTCCTGCCTATAAAAGGAACGTAAATGTATGAAGACTACAAATGATACACTACAGGAAGGATAAAAATATATAATTACATCTTACATGGAGCATGGAATTGTATTACGGCATTGTTGCAACTATATATGCACCCCTGAAAGATGAGCTATAGAAATACAAGCCCACCCCGCCAAAAAAAATAAAATAAAAAAAAAAATAATAATAAAAAAAACAGGAAATTCAGGAATTAAAGGGGACACTCAGGAATTCATGGCACCCCATTATTTTGACATCAAAACTGGTAAAATACTGAGGAATTCAGTATGGTTGAAAAGTATGATGCATACTATAAACAATGACTCAGTGACAGAATACGGTGTTAAGACATGAATCAATGTTCACAATGGGTATGCATCAGTATTTACCTCTGAGGTCACTCCTATTCAAACAGGTCAGAGGGGGTGGATCAACAAAGGATCTGCTTGAAGATGATGTCACACTGCAGTCGGTCTCTTCAGCAAATGATAATGAGCTAGAATGAAAAAGAGAAGGCACATAGGATAAAACTATGTATAGAAAATGCAGTAATCATGGCAACAATTGATGGAAATTACAAGAAGATGAAAACTGATGTAAAAGGGAAAATATTGCAGCTGGATTAACAGCTTCATGTACCCGGCACTTTCTGTTGAGAAGAAAAGTCCAAATGAGGCGGTCAGAGATAACATCAGGGATGCTGCAGCCGACTGCCAAAGTGCATGAAGGGTGGTGTGTGTGTGTGTGTGTGTGTGTGTGTGTGTGTGTGTGTGTGTGTGTGTGTGTGTGTGAAACAGAAGAATTAAAAATATCTAATGGAAATTAAGTGGAACCACTCCTTGAAATACTTTAGAACCTATTTCCATCAAGATATTAAAATGTTTTACAAAACAATATTGTGAAACTCTGGTTTACTATACAAGATCTTCATAGATGGAATAAACTTTAGCTCTTCCTTCTATCAAAAGTGGCCATTATCAAAATGAATATTCTTCCAATATTGTTATATGTCTTCAATGTCTCTAACCTTGTAGTCTACAATAATTTATTTTTAAAATACTCAACTCTTCTTTATCAAAATTGATCTGGTTACCAAAGTCAATCAGAATTTCATACCAAAAAATTAGTATATCCTAAAGAGAAAGGAGGTCTTGCACTCCCTGACTTCAAACTCTGCTATGTAGATCAGTTACAGTTTCTGAATGTAACACACACAATAAGACCTCTGCTCCATTTTGGATGAAACTATTCTATAACTATATTAAAACCTGTAATATTAACCCTAGAGTTATTCAATTTCTTAATGATAAAAATTTGGGAAATATTAAACTGCATACCCTTAAAAACAAAATAATCATTATACAAAACATCTTCAACACACTCAAATTAATCAGTGACTTCATCACTTTACAATCCCTCCATTTTAACCCAGACCTTAAACTTGCTAATATAATGCTCAACCTAAATAAGTACCCCCCTGTTAAAGAGAAGGTTGTACTGGATATCTATCAATATAGGAAGCAGTCACTTAATGAGATGAGTCTGGAGTTAAACCTCCCTAGAAGTTAACACCATTATCTTAAGACAATGTAGAGAGCTTTGTGCTAAATTTTGGGTTGAACTTGATCCTGTTCCTGAAGAAATAAATACAAGCATTACATTATGGTCCTCTCTATTAAAGAGAAAGAAAATTATTTCAAATACATATAGGTTCATAGGTTCGTACTAGGCTATCTGCCCTAGGGCATTTATAAGCCTAGCCAGAGTGTGTGTGGCTTTCACCACCCCTTAGGATGAGAATACTACGCCCTTTTAGGGTTTAGTTTACTGTGCCTCTGTCTAGCAGTGACACAGAGATGACCCCCGGGGTAAACCTATGATCTCCCATCCACTCGTCAAGATTTCTCTTGAATAGAGTCAGTGAGGGGCTCTGCCTAACATGGACTGGGATTCTGTTCCAGAGTGTAGGGAGCCTCTGGGTTATGAATCTGTCCCTCCAGCACGTCCTATTTATTTCTGTGTTGAGGTTTAAGTCTCTTGCTCTCGTAGCTCTGATGGATTTGGATTTACTGAGGTGGAGCATGTCCATTAATTCCGGATTGGACATGGCCTTGTACGTCAGGCACAGATCACCTCTGAGTAGGCGGTATGCGACTGAATAGAGCTGGAGTTTTTTCAGTCGGGCAGCATATGACATATGTTTAAGACCCTTTATCCTCTTGGTGAGGAACTTTTGGGGTCTTTCCAACTGCTGCAGGTGTCGGGTGAGATGCATCCCAAATGGGGCATTGTACTCAATCATTGGCCTGATAAGAGAAGAGTACAGGGGTACAATGACCTCTCTTGATCTAGATGTGAAGCCCTTCATGATAAGGTGGGCAATATAGAAGCTTTTCCTAACCACTTTGGCAATGTGAGTGTCAAATGAGAGGTTACTGTCAACCTGGGTCCCTAGGTCCCTGATTACCTCTTCCGTACTTAATGGATTACCACCTATGTGGTAATTTGTCGGTATCTTGTTTTTCCCAAAGGGTATGACTATACATTTTTGGCATTCAGCTTAAGGCCATGGCTCTGGCACCAATTATCCGTTTCTATGAGGCCTCTCTGAAGGATGTTTGTGTCCGCTGGAGTATCAATTATGGCGCCCAGTTTGCAGTCATCTGCGAACTTTGTCAGCCACAATCCTCCTATGTTTGCCTGTACCTCGGAAAAATAAATGCCGAACAACAGGGGTCCCAGGACTGAGCCCTGTGGGACACCGCTTGTGACTGGCTTAGAGTCTGACATAGCTCCAGCAACTCTGACCCTGTGGGTTCTGTCCTTGAGCCAGTTTGCAACCCATCTTGTGACATATGGGTTTACATTTAAGCTGGTGAGTTTGTCTATGATGCCCGAGTGGGGTATTGTGTCAAAGGCTTTTGCAAGATCAAGGTAGGCTGTGTGAACTCTGCCTTACCTTCATCAGTGGCCTTAGTGACTGTTTCAAAAAAGTCAACCAAGTTCAAAAGGCAGGATCTGCCCTTGACAAAGCCAAATTGGGTAGGATCCAATGTCTGTAGGTCCCCAATGTCTTTGTTTATGAGTTCCATAATGATCCTCTCCATAGCTTTGCAGACCAGGCTCGTCAAGCTTATGGGGCGGTAATTTCCAGGGTCCATAGAAGCACCGCCTTTGTGAAGTGGGACCACTGTTGCCGTACGCCACTCTTTGGGTACGTATCCTGTAGTAAGGCTAAGATTAAACAGCAGCCTTATGTGTGGGTTTAGTTCCTCTTGGAGTTCATGTAGCACACAGCCCGGGACACCATCCGGTCCCATTGATGCTGTGTTTTTAGCTTTAGAGAGGGCGGCTCTCACCTGGGCATCTGAGATGTTAGGGAGGCTACACTCTGCTGGGATAGTTATTTCTCCTTTGGGGAGGGGAGGAGAAATTTGCACTGAACCCGTCTGCCAGAATGTTGGCAATGTCAGTGGGTTCAGTGTATTTTGTGTTATTTTGGACTAACTCTGAGCATATCTGGGAGTTTCCACCCAGGTTTCTAACATAGCTAAAGAAGGCCTTGTGATTGTCTTTTGTGTCTTTTGCGATTTTTCTCTCAAAGTTGGCCTTGGATGATTTTATGAGTGATCGTAGTTTTTTGCTAGTACTGATCAGAGATGCCTTCCCTTTTAGGGATTTTGCTCTGTCATGTAGTAGCTTCCTCCTCCTGTTGTAGAGTTTGTTTATGGCTGGGGTCCACCAGACCGGGCGCCTGCCTTTGGGGGAATGGGTCTTGGTTTTAATTGGGATTGCATGATTCATGCATTCTTGAAGGTGCCCATAGAAGGCATTTGCAAAGGATTCAGCAATGTGGGTTGTGGTTTCCACTGGCCCAGGGGCCTTGAAAGATACCACTTCAGTCTTAAGAAGTGTGAAGTTGGCTTTTGAGAAGTTCTTCACTGTGGTCTTTGGGGGGGGGGGGGGGGGTGGGATGTGGATTTCCAGTGAGATTAATTTATGGTCTGATCTTACCAAAGAGGGATATACTTCCGGTGTGGAGCATTTTGTCCCCATGTTTGTGATGATCAGGTCTAGTATATTGTCTCCTCTTGTGGGAATGGCAACTAGTTGTTCCATTGCATTTGAGTTTATGAATTTTAGGAACCTTTGGGCTAGGGTGTTTGGGCTTGAGTAATGTTCCCAGTCTATGTTTGGGTAGTTGAAGTCTCCCAAAATGATGGTATTTGGAGAGACATTCATACTCTCCAGTGTCTTCAGGAAGGCTGTGTGGGGTTCCTGAGTTTGAGAGGGTGGTCTGTAGCATGCTACAAAACTGTAAGGCAGTTTTGCCTATGGTTAGTTGCACCTGGATGGTCTCTGATGCTTCGTGCATTGCCACTAACCTGGAGGTGTGGGTATCTTTGATGAATATGGATACTCCCCCTCCTTTTGTGGTTCGGTCCAAAATGAAACACTCTTCTCCAACTACTGGACAACCCAAAATGCTCCCAACTCAAATTACCTGCTCCATTCAAACAACGTCAAAATTTGTTCCCTTTAAAATATATATTACACCCATCTAATGATTTTGAACAATGCATACCTCACCCCAGCCAATATTAATAAATTTGACCCATCCTCTCTCACATTCTGCCAGTACTGTGATAACCAAAAAGCTGACATCTTTCATATTTTCTGGAGTTGCAAATGTGTCTATAAGATATGGTGTTCACTTAGGGTTCAACTACAAAAAATGGGACATGAGAAGGCCACCTTTTTTTGTGAATTTAGTATGCTGCACATTCCTTATTTAGGCTTAATGAAATTTCAGAATCAAATTTTAATCACTGTATTTGCTCTAATTACACTCTATATCACACTAAATTGGAAAGGCAGAGCTGTAATGACATGGAAAAGTTCACACAAATAGCTATTAAATACTTATTAGCCCATAAGTATCTGATTTATTGTCAGAAACACCACCCGCAGTTTACTAAATATTGGGACACCTTGTTCAATATATTTTCATAATAATAAAATAATATTTCCTAATTTCTGTGAGGACCTTGGGGTTGGGTTTTATTTTTTTCATGATATACCATGTTGACAGCCTTTTAATGCACCTGCTTCTTTTCTATCTGGCCTTACAAGTGCATCAGATTCTTCCCCTTTCAATTCTTCTTCATTTTCTCATACAAAGTTAAATAACATGCTCAACAATATGGGCAATCAGCATGCATGTGCATAGTTTATTTCCTCTTAACTGTTTGTTATACTCGTATATTGTTTAATATTTCACCTTCACGAATGCTTGAGTGCTATGGATATGTAATTTCCAATGTATTTGTTAAAATTATTATCAATAGATTTTTGAAAAAGAATGAAACATAATCTAAAAGTAACGTGTACAAAACAGTGATGCAATCAGTGCTTTTGTATGGCACAGAAACAAGTTAAATTCCATCAGAGCAGCTGAGGAAGCTTGAAGTGATAGAGGTGAGGTGCCCAATGCAGGTAGTAAGATGCACATTGTGAGATAAGTAAAGAAATGAAGAAATAGAACTGGTCAAACTGGCATCACTTGTGGGCATGGTCAAGTACAACAGACTATGATGGTTTGGTCACATTTACAAAAAAATCAGAAGGCAATCTAGAAAAGTAGATTAGGGAGAAACAAGAAGCCAAGCATGAATTATATGAGACACACCTGCAAAAGTTGAACATGACAGTCAAAGAATAAGAGGGAAGGAAAGAGGGTGGCTCTGGATGTTTTGAGGGGTGATATTAGCTTTAGCTGCACCCTGACCCCATGTAGCAAGATAGAAAAAGGGATTGATGATTATGCAACTTGCATCAAAATGAAAATTCATTCTTCTGAAGGAAGTAATGTGTCTGCTATGGGATCTTCATATATTGACCTGAGAATAATGCTACTATCAGAGTTATCTGCACATTGACATAATTTTGTGTAGGCATTATTCATTAAACAAGTTCAACGTCTTTTGTAGGATGTCATTGTTGCTATTCTGCAATACTTAATCTGATTTGTAATGGAAACTATGAGTAAGTTGAGTAGAGCTTTTGACTCTCCTCCACGCTTTGTTATGGAGAACCTGATTGGTAAAATTGAGAATAACATGGTTCACCGGTTATGGTCTTTTTTTGTGTGTGTGTGTTTGAGAAGTGAATTGCAAGAAATGCAACTCTCAAAGTGAATCTTGGAATATTTTTTATTGCTCCTATTTCTTGCAGCTATCACTTTGTTGCTATCAGCTCCTCACCTCCCTCCTTCACCTTGTCTACTGGACTCATTTTGGTTGTCCCCAGGCTCAACCTGCCCCATGTCTGAGATCAGTGAGGAGATTTATGGAACTAGTGCAGCAGCATACTGCTGTTGGAATATATGTGCTACCTACTTCCCACTCTATGGTAGCCTTGTAAGCTTTGCAGTCACTACCTATGGAAGATGCATGCATACTTCTGTGCATGTGCAGCCTCCCAAGCATGTGGTATACCACTTGCAAAGTGGAGGTCACCCAGTTCGCAATGCTACTATTGCAAGGAACCTAGCAGCAACCCATAGAATGGGCGAGCCAGTATCAGCTGCTCATTCCCACTCCCCCTATTGTCCAGTTGCTGTGGCACCTGTGCGCCACTACTCAAATGCTGATCATCTTGAGTACAGTAAGGGATTTAGCCATCTGTAACATGGAGTGGGACTATTTTGGGAATTATGATCAGTGACCTAATCATAATTCTTTAGCTGGGCTGATCTATTAAAAGTAAAAAAAAAAATGTAAATGCTCAAGGTGAGAGACCCCTTGTGCTGCCATGTAAACAGCAAGCAAAAGCAGGATTAAAAACTTTATTATGCACTTTGTTCTGCCAAACTTTTTTGCGTGGAAGCACTAAGTGTGTGACTGCATTTAATGCCATTAGAAGATTTCTCTGATGATCAGTGTTAGCTGCTTTGTGTGTGTGTGTGTGTGTGTGTGTGTGTGTGTGTGTGTGTGTGTGTGTGCGCCAGCAGCAGGCTAGAAAAAATCAAATTTGTGACATATGAACCTTGCAACAAGCTTGCTATAAGTAGTTTCATGCATGACAAATGTGTGCAACAAACTTATTTTATTTTTTTTTTAGCATGATCACCACTCTCCTTGTATTACAAAGCTGCTAGTGGCATGCCATTTTAATGTTTAATTTTTTTCTCTTTATTATATTTTGAAACTGTTTTGTAAAGAGGTATCCACTTGTGGTATTTAAAAGAATGTCCTTTCTCAGACACTGTAAGATATGGAATTCCATTATTATATTAATATTACCTCTTGCAAACAATAAACAATTAATCACCCAGTGTTGTCTTATCTAAAGAATAAGTCTTCTGTTTTAACATCTTTTTAAAGATTTTAGGACATTCACAACACACTATAGGTCTGATGAAAGATGATGAGTTTGCTGCTCTTTGTTTGCTAAACAAAATAGTTTGATATTCTTACATAAATATATCTCCACTGACGGACCAGAAATTTGCAGGCATTCTGTGACCTGGCACCAGATTAATTGTTGAATCAGAGATTAGTGAATGATGAAATGTATGTTAATTTTAGTGAAGTGGACCTGAGCTCTTTGAATGTTGCAAAGGCTGCCATCTGAAGAATCTGTCTCAGAAGTTTATCTGCTTTGTTAAATGCAGAAAGTACCAAGCAGAAATTCTAGCCTTGTTGTAATGCAGTTCATATTTACTTTCTTATATAGGATTGAAAGTATGTTCACTTTTGGTTTATTTAAGTGTCCTTAGTATATTTTGCTGGCAAGGGCAGGGCTGAAAATAATAATTGTCTGCCAATACAATAATGCACACACACACTACCCTATAGATCATAGCAAAATGCCACCCCCTTCTCCCCAAATCAAGGCAGAACAACTTGCACACCTTCAAACCATCAGTTAAAGTTTAAGTCATAGTACAAGTATAACAGACTGCCTCAAAGGCCTATTACTGAAGTTTATCAAACTGTAGTTTTTTAAAAATCAAAAACAATAAGTAGCGGGAGGGATATTTTATAAATCTGGGTTTGAGTGGTATTTGATATTTTGATGTGGTCATTTGAACACAGAGGCACCATGTGCGAATGCCCAAACAACCAGAGGAATGTATGGTGGTGAGTTCAAGGTAGTCCTAAGTTGGTAAAAGGTATGTGAGGGATTTGTCTGGAGGTTTGCAGATAATGTTTATTTGGTATTAATCTGACTACTTGAGTTTGGAGAGATGTGCCCATGGAGAGGGGGTAGGGTGGGGCTACTGTATGAGTACATCATTTCTCTGGCAATTTTTTTTCTTCCATACTGAAGGGTGGCCCTGATATGATAGCACCAGCTTGTTGGGGGAGCAGAGTATGGCAGATATTTTAGTGGGTAAAGATTTATTTAATTAGATGGTTTTACAATCAGGGATGAGTTTCACTAAAAGCAGAGAATGGAATTCAGCAATGCGCTTGTGGAAACTGATGAGTGATCGATGGTTGCTAGGGCAGCAAAAAGATGGCTGCATTGCATTTCTGGGTTGAGTGTATATAGTCCAGCATGGGGTGGGTCAAACAGGTTCGCCTGCACTGGGTCATTGGCATTCACTCCATTGATATTAAAAAAAAAAACAACTATATTTAAATGTAATAGATAATTAATGGAGAAGTAGAGTGGCCCAACAAAATTAATGTTCCCACTGACTGTTTAAGGAATAGAGGGTGATTTTCTTTTAAGTGTTGCACTATTAGGGTTGCATGCTATCTACTGTTCACACTGCTAGTCAGTGAATCTGTGTTTTCTGGCAAAGCAGTGAAAAGTAAGCTGATAAAAAAAAAAAAAAGCATAATCAAGCAAAAGGGTTTCACACTGAATATTGAATCACATTCTGACATAGAGATTGGCATTCTAGCACTTTTTGGGGGTAAGGAGTGAGTGTGTTATTTGTTTGGATTTTGACTCTTTTATTGCTGGGTTTTGAAGTCAGAGATATGTATTGGTTACTTAAGTGTTGGCATAGGTCATTGCATGCATGGTTCTTAACAGAATAGAGGTCAAGCTTAGTGAGGGGCATGTGGAAATTTGGCAGTAGCCACTTACATTGACAGACTAGCTCATTGTAAATTGTCAAACAATTTGGCAGCAAGGTAGCCTAAAACTTAAGTTGGTCATTGTTGTTTTATTTTCATACAAATCACTGATTTATACTGGATTAGAAAGACAGATCTGAGATTTTACCCTTTATCAGGGGCACCACTGAAGAATGGGGTGGAGAGGTTGGTTTGTTTAAAAAAAAAGACAAGAAGAATCATTACTGCTGTTTTTCCATGCTTGGCAGTTTGTGGGGATGTTGTGGGTAGGGTGAGAGCGTGTGCTTTACAAAAAAAAAATGCTTTGGCTATCAGGTCCTTCATTTTACTGATCAACTTATCCTATGTCTTCCTATGCATACATTGGCAGCTTAGTGTTTTATGGATTTAGTTCTTGTGGCACTAGGTGTGGGTAAGGTATGGAGAATGGAGTAAGGAGTTGTGCTGCTTTACATCATTTGGATGTCAATGCAATTTTTGGGGGAATTGCCAGAAGAAGAAACTAAATTAGGGTGGTGGAGTTATGTCTGATTGTTCTTACTTTATATATATATATATATATATATATATATATATATATATATATATATAATTTCAAGATTGTGGATGCCAATGTCTTTAAAGACTGATAGATGAACATTGTGGCCTAAACAAAAGCATTGTTTGAAAAGGTGACAGTGCCAGCTGCTGAGACAATAACACCAGTGAATGAACTGGTTAAAGCAGCAGTTCAGGTGCTACATTAAGTGGAGTGTGTTGGGAGAAGTCAGAGGAAGAGTAAAATGGATAGTTTCAAGGAAGGCCAGTAGTTGGGAAGAGCAATTTAGCCGAGGGAACAATGACAGGGCATAGTGCCATTTGGTTCAGCAACATTAGTTACATGACTGTCTGCAGTTAATTCTTTGAGTTCTACAGGTGAAAGGCTTGAGGCCTTGAGATGGCTTTGGAAGTCAGATTGACATTTCTTTTTATAAGAGGTGAGTGTTACTTCCAGGTAAAGATAACATGAGTTGTTAATGTCAGGAGGGTCCAGTCAGCAGTTAGGTGACACTGGAGTTAGTGGTCTTTTAGTGGAAGTGAGGATGGTGGGCAGTCAATCGGTTTTAAACCAAGGAACTACTGATGTGAGTTTGCTTGGGCTAGTTTGGCATTTGGAATACCATGTTTGGGCAAAATGTGACAGTTGTAATGGCATAATTATCTTTGAAACCACATATTCTGCTACCTGTTAAAAAAAAAAAAAAAAGATTGTTGGGGTGAGCATGACCAAGATGGCTGAGAGCAACAAGTGATGAAAGCTCTGTGACTGAAAACTTTTCTCAGATAGAAAATGTAATCAAAAAATTAAAATTTTGAGATATATCTTCACTAATTTTGTTCTCTAATAGTCAAAGAAAAGATGTATAGCTTCAAGTTCTTCAAAGCTATAATTTTCCTCTCATAATTTCAACTGTTTGGTTAAGAGAGAAAAGAACCTTCAACTTGAGCAACGTAAGGAATGGTACTCAGGATTTTTGTGTTAAAGGCAGTCAATAATATCTATTATACAGGATATATTACTTTAAATGGGCAAACTGGACAGAAAACTAGAAAGTTTCAAAGAAGTGTCTAGAAAGAGGATGGAACATTTAATAATTATAAGACAACAAAGGGCTCATATTAGCAATATGGAAGATGCTTTAAATAATCATGAAGGGATAATAACTGAAAGTGTGTCTCAGACTGAAGTTCTTTTAAAACAAAACTGGTTCATAAAGTTGATTTAGAAATAGACTGAGATGAAATAACATTAGATTTTATGGTATACCTGGAAAGTATGAAGGAGACAATATAGTAAACCTCTTAACAACCTGTCTACATAAAACATGAAATCTACCTGAAGCTTTATCTTTTAGAATGAAAAAGAAACATAGATCCCTGAGAGCACCTTTGAAGAAGGAAAACTAACTTCCACATTCAATTGTAGTCAAGTTTGTCTAGCTTAGAAAAAGATCAAATATTAAAAACAGCATGGTCCAGCCCACCTATTAAAATAGGTGAACATGTAGTCAGATTGGACAATGATTATTCCAATAAAATAATGAGTGAAAGAAAATCCTGCTTGCTTCTGATTACGGAACTTGAAAAAAAATAGTAAAGCTGTATTGGTGCTTCCTGCAAAGATCAAATTATTTCTTTCAAAAGGAACTAAAATATTTTACACAATGGGAAGGCATCCATTTTGGTTAAAATGAAATCCTTAATAATACTGAAGAAATGGATTGGAGCAGTATAACCCTTAAGAGACAGAGTGAGGTGAATTCCTGAAAAACTGCTTCCAAAATTAAAAAGCTTAAAAAAACACGTGGTTTTTATTCTTTGATTGCAGGAACTTTATTTTATGAAACAATAGATTTACCCTTTAAATAAAAGGTTTGCATTGGACATTAACCTTCACAACATATGTAAGGTATGTATTTATATTTTAATCTAAAATATTTTTCATCACAAGGAATATAAATGGTCAGTTTTACTGTTTTACAGTGAAAGACTATATTTCATTTAACTAAACTTATAAATATATTTCTAAATGTTAAATGAATGCTTCCTGTACGAGAATGTCATTAAATTATAGCCAGCAATATTGATAACCTTAAGACTATGAACCAGGAAAAAGGCAGACAAACTAAGAACTAACCCGCACGTCAATGAGAGGGAGCGTACTTCACCAAAATCATCCAAATCTCAAACTTATTTTTACGACAGTTTAATAATGCAATAAAAACAAAACAGCATAAAGACAAAAAAAAAAATTAAACCATACAGTTAAACACTTTCATCCTGTTAATACACCAAGACTTCATCATGTAATCTGTACAATAAATGATGCAGTTAAAATATTTAATGCAAATGATTATGTGATACAATTAAAAGCTCTGCTGCTGAAATATACTTAATGGTACACTAAAAATAATTAATAAAAGTAAAAAGATTACCTATGTAAAAACTGCCCCAAAATATAAAATCTAAATGTTTAGCAAAAAAAAAATATATATATATATATATATATATATATATATATATATATATAAATAAATACGGAACTACCTACATAAAGATTTGAGTTTTAACACACTTGAAATAGAGGTGGTGTTACCAGGGGGCCTCCCTCAGATTTTTAAAAACTTGCTGAACCACTGCAATAGGAATGCTCATTAAAATCCATAACATGCTTAGCCAGGGCATTAGTTGATTTTTTTTTGAATGGATGTCATATATGTGTGTTCATACATCCAATCTTTTAAAATCGATTCTGTTTCACCAATATAAAACCAGCTTCAGCCTTGGCATAATGCAACATAAACTATTCCACTACTACAACAATCAAATTTCCACTGTATTGGGTAAAGTTGTTATTGGTTTCCCTTCAGCTGTGACTTGCTTGTGATAAAAAGAATTACTGTGACTTACAGTGCTGACTGTCAGAATATCAATAGTCATGTAGAAAGTAGTGTTTCTAAATGTGGGTTTGCCTCTTTACATTTGTATGGGAAGTATCTAAAGTAATTTCTCAAATGTTTTGTGCATTCCCAGCATTAATGGCAGTGTGTAGAGTACTGTAAGGCAACTTAAAGGTATATGCCCTTTTCTCCACTGTAGTGTAATCCTGGAGTTAGTATATATAATTAGGAGGTGTGGGGGACATAGCCCTCTTCCTATTTTGGTTGCAAATTGTCCAGTTTCTGTTAAGAGGGTAAGTAAGTAGTTTTTAAGTTCTGGAAAAAGTTAGTTATTGGTGTTGTAAGTGTGCATGTCTATGGTTTAAGATTTAGTATGTTGAAATTCAGCATTCTAAGCTGCCATTGAAATGAAAGTCAGTCTAATGAGTTGTCAGTCATTTGAAATTTAGGTCAAATGGGTGTCAGTCAAATTGAAGTCAGCCAAATGAGTTTTAGGTCAAGTGAGGTAGACCCATATATATATATATATATATATATATATATATATATATATATATATATATATATATATATATATATATATATATATATATAAAGATATATAAAGATATATATACATATACACACACATACATACACACATATATATTTTGGGCAATTTTGGACACATTTTTACATAGGTAAACTTTGTTAGTTATTTTTAGTGTAACACTTTAAGCATGTTTCAGCAGCAGAGCTTTTAATTGGATCATGTAATAATTTGCATTAAGCATTTTAACTGTACCATTTATTGCAGAAATTATCTGATGAAGTCTTGGTTTAACAGGACGGAAGTGCTCATCCTTATGGTTTTAATTTTTTTTTTTTGTGTTTACCCTGTATTGTTGTTTTTATTGCATGATTAAACTGTCTTAAAAATAAATTGGGATTTGGATGATTTTGGTGGAATAATATCCTTCTCATTGAATGCAGGTTAACTTTAAGAGTATATAAGTTAAGAACTTTATTTTATTTGTTTAATTTTAATTAGTAAGTGCATTGTGGGTTAAATGAATGTCAGATTAATGGATATGTTAATTAGAAGTGTTAAAGGTGCCAGATTTTTTTTATTTTCTTTGCTCTTGTGTAACACAGTACTTCTCATATTTATGAAGCAATTAACACTTAAAAAAGTTGAGAACAAACGAATATTGTGTGAAAATTTTGATTCTTGCTTACCTTGCTTCCACCTGTTCATCAAGCAGAAAATCTAGGTCAAACTCCATCACTGAGGTCTGTGAAAAGAGAAAGGAACTTATGTTTTCTTTCTTTTTTTTTTTCCAAGTGTATATGTGGGAATTCTACTCAAAATAACATCTCTAAAAATATTTATTTAGAAATGAACTGGTAAAAATAAAGCTATAGTAATGTTTTATATTGAGCTGTTGCTGACATATAATTTGCTTACATTTTGTTGAATGTTCATAGGTGCTTACTGGGCTATTGACCCAAAGGTCTTTATAAGCCTAGCTGTTTATACCCAATATAATACTAAAGAAATCCATTATAAGGGATCTTACCTAAACTCAACATCTTGGTAATGACTGGCCATATCTAGGAAAGTCACAGGTGAAATCCCTGGTAAGAATTTATAGATTTCCATCCAGTCATCCAGGCTACACTTAAACAGCCTGGATGGGAAACCATAAATTCCTGCTGGGGATTTCACTTATGACCATCCTAAATATGGCCAGTCATTGGTAATTAAGTTCTCAAGTTTAGGCAAGATCCTGTAGAATGTGTTTCTCTGGTATTATATTGCATTAAATAAATGTCAGATATAAGTGAGCCTATGTTGTAGTGTTATTAAAACTAAATGTACATATTACTAGAAAGAGGTAAAGCTAGATGTTACTGATGATACTGATTAGAACAGTTTAAAAGATTTAAGAAGAATGAGAAACTTATAGAGAAAGTTAGAAGCTGCTGAGTGCTTAGAGTTCTCATTTTACATGCTGTGATCAAATTCTAATGTCAGGATGTGAAACCTAGACCAGAACAACAGTTCAAAATGGCTAAAAACATATTCAAATTAAGCAGAAATTATTCTATATAGTCAGGATTGCTTATAATACTATAATAAGAAGAGTAAGCATCATGAATAATATGAACTATACAAGGAATTAAATATCTATTCTGTAATTTCAATAAAAGAGCAGTATCAGAAAGTTAAATATATGCAAATACTGTAATGTCTAATACAGAGCTGATTAGTCATTTAATGGGAGATTTTAGAAGTACAAGCTTTATAGAAAAAGGTTGAATATTAGTAGGCAAATAAATATTTGAATAAACTGCTTATAAGAAAAATATGTAGTGGATATACCTGTGTATGGCAGAAATGTGAATGTACAAGATCTTATATAATTTACATAGAAAATAAGTATTTTGGCTTTTCCTGGTTAGGGGTTGCCACTCATACAAAATCATATAGGAATATTTGAAAATATCATAAAAGCTGAATTTTGAAGCTTGATCATATGAACGTTGAAGCTTTTCGCATATTTTGTGTTATTAGATTCACTAAGACTACCTGAAATAACTCATTTCATAAGTCAGAGTTAAAATTTTAGTGTTACATTGCTGAATCAGTACATCCATTTTGACAGAAAGTAAAGTGATTTTTCAGTATGTTTGAACCTGGAAAGGGACAATGTGATCTAGCTTAAGCACATTGTAATGTTTGAGTACAATATAGACTGCAAAAGGACACTCTCTTTGACCTCAGTAATGTACATAGTTTTAGAAATTAGTTTAATAACTAAACAATATTTAAATGTTTTGATATTTATCATATTGATTGATACACAGTTTAGGATATATGAAATTTGTATGCATCTTTTAGTATGATAAATATGTATGCACATTGATTTTCTTTTTGTAGAATAGTTTAGTATGAAAAGATTACCTGTCACCTGTAAGTTTACAGATATCCATATATATTCAGGTCCCACTCTGTTCTACTTATTTATTTAGTTATAATAATGTTGAATGACTGAGTAATTTAGGCATATTTAGAGGATAGTTTATAATATTATTACATAAACAGGTATATAGTATACTATTTGTTGGATTATTTAATATTTGTACAATACGTAAACCGCAACAACTTCTATCCAGGAGCCAGTGTGGAAAATGAAAAGTCCAATAAATGACAAAAGCAGGTACATAGGTAAGGCTTCAAATTCCAGTATATTTATTTTATTCAACAGACACAAGTGCTTTCACCAAATGCTTCTTCAGATGTAACTATTAAACCACAAAAAGCAGCAATTTAAATACCGTAATAAAATCACATGACTGAAGTAGTGGATCTGTTTCACTATAAAATTTTAAGAATCTTACACTTTTTCATAAAAAATGAAGAGACAAAAAAACAAATAGATGTATTCAGCATAAAAAATGCATCCATCAAAATACTGAGGCATATATATATATATACATACATATACTCTTTAAAAATTAGTAATAAGAAATAAGTAATAAAAAAGAAGCATTGAAACTATATAGTGTTAACTGGGTAGCAAATCTAAAAATATCTAACCTATTAATGGATATATACACTAAAATGCAGTTAACATAAAGAGCCTATTAAATGTTGGGAGGGTGGCCTAATGGTTATAGTGTTAACTGGGTAGCAAATCTAAAAATATCTAACCTATTAATGGATATATACACTAAAATGCAGTTAACATAAAGAGCCTATTAAATGTGACACAAGGGGATTTTAAACTAAACACAAGCTGTATGGGTTGTACACTATCTACATAAAGGTCTTGACTTTAATTTGGGCTTCAAATGGATATGGTCATTAAGACCAAGTCTATGGTGGCCTTCAACCTTACTATCCATTGAGCTTCTGTTTCTTCTGTAAAATTTCTTATGTCCCCACCCCTTTTATTCACACAGATTCTTGCTATCACTTAAAATTTAAAAGTATGTCCAACACCAGTTTCTATTACATGCTTAGCTAAAGCATTCATTTTATTTTTCTTACTAATGTGATAGATGTGTTCCCTCATCCTCTCTTTTTAGGTTCCATCAGTCTTGCCTACATAGAGTTTTCTACAAGTTTGGCATAGAGCAAGGTACACTACATGTTTACTCCCACAGCTAGCATTCACTTTAAAACTGTACATTTGTCCTCTATCTGAATGTGTAAAATGTATATCTGTTTCAATATATAAGCACAGAAGGAACATTTGTTACAACTTCTCTAATTGAACTTCTAGGTGTACACAATCGCCTTTTCAGTGACTTCATGTTCCTAAAATTGAACCGAGGTTCTTTGTCTATTAGTTTACTAACATCCTTATTTGTAGTTAAGATGTTCCAATTCTTTTTTATAATTTGCATATATAGACAGACATCTCTTGAGTAGCTTAATGATGGTCTAAGTTTGTCTCCTTGTTCTTACTGTTGGTGTTTTTTTTTTTGTTTATACTTTTCTGAAAAGTATGGTTTAGCTTTTGTATTCCTTTGGTCTACAACAGTGGTAACATTTTCCATTATATCTTTGTCATTGTAGCCTCTCCAACTGAGATTATTCATACTAGTGATTATCTGTTGTTCAAAATCATCATCTCTAACATTTAGTCTAGAGGCCCTATATATTTGATTTTGTATGCGGTGATGGTGCTGCGGTAGCATTGTTGCCTCACAGTAAGATGTTGTCCTGTTCGATTCTCAGCTAGACTGTCTTCTGTGTGGAGACATGTGTGAATGGGCGTACCTTCGTTGAAGGTTGTGCGTCAGAGCTGGCAACTAGACACGTAAAAATCTACTGCCAATCATTAGTGGACCGGAGTTCCGCTGTGGCGACCCCTAACTGGGAAAAGCCGAAAGACACAACAATCACATTCCTGAAGATATGTGGTGGATTCACACTGTTCCTGTATAACAAGTGATTGATATGACAGTTCTTTCTATGCATCCTTGTAAAGATTTGTGCATTATTCTCTACAAAAATAGTGTCTAAAAATCTACCTCTTGTTTTGATCACTTCATAGTAAACTTTAAAAATGATGTCGTTAAATTAATATATTGTCCAAACTCCATGAGGGGCTCAGAGGTACCCTTTCATAAAATAAATAGAACATCCACACAATGATGAAAAAATAAAATATTCTGTTTGTATAGACCATCTGCTATAAAACTAGACTCCCAAACTGACATAAATACATTAGCGTAGCTGTTAGCGCAGGTAGTCCCCATTGCTACTCCATTAAATTGCCATAAGCTGTCTTCCTCAAAAATAAAGATGTTGTTCTCTAAAACTATAGTTTAGAAGTTCACTAATAAATCCAATTTTATCTTCAGAATCCTGTGAATGTTCTTTGAAGAACATAGTAACACTATTGATACCCATATCATTGGGAATCACTGTAAAAAGTGAGACCACATCTATAGTGACTAAAATGCAGTCTTTCATATTGATATTGTTCACTTTAACAAACTAATATAGGTCTCAAAAATGTTCTGTGTCTTTAAAAACAGATGGAGACGGTGCTAACAGGGGTCTTAAATTATTCTCTCTCTCTCTCTCTATATATATATATATATATATATATAGTTTTACTAATTCTGCAGATGAGTTAAGTCATTCTTAAAGGACTTGTTAACTGTTTTGCTTGGAAGTAACTCCATATTTTGATTTTAGATGTTTAATGAATATGTGCATGTCCTTCCTTGAAGTAGTACAAGATCTCCTTAATCATAGGATCATAGGATCATTAAAGAATACCAGGCTAACAGCCCAAGAGCCTTTTTAAACCTAGCAATTCATTCCTCAATTTTCCAAATTGTCAATGCTCATGAGATAGAACAGCTGTGGTACATGCCTGTGCCTTAAGGCATCTACAAATTACCGCTGTTCACGAGTGACACAGTTGACAAGCCAGGAGTGTATTTGCAATTCCCCATCCATTGGTACAAATTGCATTTGATTAGGCTTAGGGAAGAGTTCTGTTTCACATCAACGAGTAGTCTGTTCCAGACAGGAGTTAATGTTGAGGCGCATACCTATCCCTTCAACATGTTTTGTTTGTCACAGATGAGGATTTGGTCTTAAATTGGGTAATTTGAGTGCTGTTTGTTTTGTGAATGTGTGGCAGATCCATCAGTGCAGGGTTGTCCACTTAGGACATATTATTTACACCCTGTATCCTTTTAGTGAGGAGGCTACTCCAGTTATTGCAAATGTCTGGTCAGGTACGTGGTGAAGGATGCAATGCACTCAATTATTGGTCTAAAGAGGGCTGAGTATAGTAGCACTATGATCACCTTAGATCTGGATGTTATGCCTTTATTTTTAAGTTGGACCATGTAGAAGAATGTTCTCACTACCATAGACATTTGATGATCAAAGTTCAGCTGAGTGTTATCCTGAGTTCCCAAGTCTCTTACCACTGAGTCTACTCTTGAGTGGTATAATCAGCGTTGCAATTTTAGGGGAGCCCATCTTCCCAAAGGGTATAATTATACAAATTTTTGAATGGAGATTTAGCCAATTGCTTTGGCACCTGTTATTTGACTGTATCAGATTCTTCTGGAGGACATCTACATCTTTCAGAGATTCAGTGATTGCACTCAACTTGCAATCATCAGCAAATGTGGTCAGCCAAAGGCCTTCTAAATTTGCCTTGACTTCCAAGTATATTCTGTATATTTGAAACAGGAGAGGTCTCAATACCAAGCTTTGTGGGACACCACTAGTAACAGGCATCTTGATAGAGGTGTATTGCCCCATCCTAACTTTGTGTCCTATCTGTGAGCCATTTGGTTGTCCATTGAGTAACACAGGGATTTATGCCTAAATCAGTGAGTCTGTCTACAATACCCAAGTGAGTTGTTATATCATATGCCTTTGCCAGGTCAAGGTAGGCAGCATGTACCATTCTGTCTTTGTCCATGGCTCTTTTGACTGTCCCAAAGAAGTCCACCAAGTTTAATAGGCATGACCTGCCATTGATAAAGCCAAACTAAAATGGGTCCAGTGTTTGAAGATGTCCTCTGTCTTTGTTTTTAATGTGCACAATAATTATTTTTCATAAGACTAGTACAACTTATGGGTCTGTAGTTTCTTGAATCTGTTGATGGTCTGCCTTTGTTTATGAGGGATGACAGTTGCAGTCCTCCTTTCCCCTGGGGTGAAGCCTATCTGGAGGATGTGGTTGACTAAAGATTTTAGTGAGCCTGACTGGCCATGCTTCAAGCTATTTAGAAGTCATTTTCTGATGTTATCAGGACTCATTGATGCAGTGTTTAGTTCTGCAGAATGCAGTGAGGACCTGTTCTTTAGTGATAGTTGGGGAAGAAAAGCTAGAGGGTATTTTCTCGGGGTGAACTGAGGGTGATGGGTTGAAATTGGAGCTACATTTATCATCTAGCAGATTTATCCCCCAGTTTGTAATGAGTAATTTTTAATATTAGTTCAGCCAACTGTTAGGGGTTCCCTTTAAAGTTAACATACAGAACTGAAAAATGCCTTATAGTTATCCTTAGCCTGGGAGGCGATGTTTGCCTTGCAGGTAGACTTGATGGACTTTATTTGTCCCCTGAGTTGTTTGTTGAGACTGATTTTTGGATCAGATTTTTGTTCTTACTCTGTATAATTTATTTAAACTGGGGGTTCACCACAGGGGCTAGCTTTTGGAGTTTGTCCTAATTTTTTTTTTTTTTTTGTTTGGTACTGCTGTTTTATTCAGTTATTTGTGTGCTTGTACATTGTTTCCATAAACTCTTCCACATATGTCACTGTGTTTTCTGAGTTTGGAGGGCTTGGAAGTTAGCTATATGTCATCACTTGCCATTACTTAATAGGAGGTAGTTAGCCTTGGAATAGTTCTTAAAGGTTGAGGGATTTGCTGGGAGTTCAGCCTTTGTATTTATTTCAAGGGTGATAACTTTTTGATCTGATCAGATGTGACTAATGAGGACATTACACAAATGGAGATGCAATATTCCCTCATATTTGTGAGGACCAGATGCAGAATATTTGCACTTCTAGTAGGTGTGCATACTTGTTGTTCAGGGTGTTTGCATTAACAAAATCCATGAATCTTTCAGCCTGTATGTAAGGGGTTGTGCATGTATCACTATTTATGGTGGGACAGTTAGAATCACTCAAAAATGTGGTGTTTAGTGAATTGTGAATGTGTCCAGTACATTCAAGTACATGGTATAGTACAACTTAGTCATATATGGAGACTTACAGTATGGATAGGGTATTGGACTTTACCTAAGGTTAGTTGACAAGGAGTAGCTCTAGCATGTGACATTGACTGCCCAGTCTTGAGATTTTCTAAATTTTTATGTAGAATGATACACTCCACCTCTTGTCCTTTCTTGTGTGGTAACTAGTCTAAACGAATGTTAGGCATTATAGGCATGCTGGTGTGCCTTCCACGGCTTTAAACCATGTCTCAGCAACTGCAGAGATGTCAGTACTCTTCAGGGTGAGGAGTGCTTCTAGGGAGTGGAGTTTCTTGTTGAAACACCTAGCACTGAGCAGTAATACCTTTAGTGTAACTTGCATAAAATGTACTATATCGGAAAGTTTATCAGATTGACATGGTCTAAAAAAGGCACTGTAGGGGTTATAATGTTTTGGCTAATATCTGAAAGCCTAGCGGGGTCAGGTGCAGACCATCCCTGGCAAAGCAGTGTGGTCTATCAAACATCCCCCAAAGCTGACAAATATTAAACCCCCCCCTTAAAATGACACTGGTAAGTAAGCCAATTAAGTCAACCATCTTCTGTTTTAATTGTGGTATCATCCTTGGAGAAGGTATAATGCTGCTCATTGCTAGGCTCATACTTGCCTGGCACACACAATCTGAAAGTTCTATCATGTCTCTCTTCATATAGTCCATGGAGGTACATCTCAAGTGATTAACACCCACATGGACTGTGACAGAGTCATATCGGTACTTGTTACTGCTTCCTTTCTCAACCTAGTTTGTGGGGGTATCAGTGTATCTTAGAATGGAGTCTCCAGTGACCAATATATTGAGCTGCATGGGAGTGTGCCTTAAGGGCGTAGGGGCTGTGACATTCTGAGATGTGGTTTTGTGTGTCCAGAGAGCGTTATCTTTGTAGAGTATTTGGGAGGCTGTTGAGGTTAACACATTGGAGGCATTGGAGATTTGGGTAGAGTGCTTTTAAAAGTCTCAGTATATGTCAGTCTGTGTCTGATCAGTAATAGGTTGAGTGTGTTTGCATGTATGTGTGTGTGTGTGTGTGTGTGTGTGTGTGTTACTGGCAACCTGTTTGGAGATATCAGTGTCTGTATGTGAGAGCTTTGCCTCTAAAGGCATATGGTAATTAGATCTCTCGCACACTGTGTTAGTCTGCT
Source organism: Protopterus annectens (assembly GCF_019279795.1). Taxonomy (NCBI): domain Eukaryota; kingdom Metazoa; phylum Chordata; order Ceratodontiformes; family Protopteridae; genus Protopterus; species Protopterus annectens. Next base: position 443,453,840 of record NC_056751.1, read on the forward strand.
TAACCATGAAGTGGTTATCATAAACATAAGACAATTGTTACATTGTCTCAGGATGCCCATTTCCACCAGACTAGATACAGTGACAGTAGGATAATGTGCATCTATAGCTGAATATTCTCATTTCTGTGATCTGGGAGGGATGGAGCAATATTATCTTGGAGTTCATGGCAGGGAAAGACATTTAGTATTGATCTGAAACAACACTCTTGGGGCAATGCTTCTCAGAGACAAACTAGCTGATCTGCATGCTGGTAGATACTTTAGAAAATAGCAGAGAAAGTTTATATGGAAAATTACAACTCCAGGTGCCTGCGTCTATACAGTGGATTGTAAAGCACTGCAGCACAGGCTAAGGGAGATGAGTTAGAGAGGAATCCAATCAGTAAACAGTAAAAATGCAATGTATATATGTGTGTATATATATATATGTATATATATATATATATATATATATATATATATATATATATATATATATATATATATAAATATATATATATAGATATATATAGACCATAAACAAATCTCACTGGACGTCCATATTCCGTCCCCGCCCCTAGCCAAGGAAACCACGGTGAAGAACTTCTCAAAAGCAAACTTCACACTTCTCAAAACTGAGGTGGAATCCTTCAAAGCCCCTGGGCCAGTGGAAAATACGACCCGAAATGCAGAATCCTTTACAAAAGCATTGTATGGACACCTACAGGAATGCATGGAGCATGCTATCCCAAATAAAACCAAGACTCACTCCTCCAAAGGCAATGAGACCTGTCTGGTGGACCCTGGCCATAAATAAGCTATACAACAGAAGGAGAAAGCTACTACATGACAGAGCAAAATTCCAAAAAGGGAAGGCGTCACTGATCAGTACTAGCAAGAAACTATGATCCCTCATAAAATCATCTAAGGCCAGCTTTGAAAGAAAAATTGCACAAGACATTAAAGATAATCACAAGACCTTCTTTAGTTATGTCAGAAACCTGGGAGGCAACTCCCAGATATGCTCTGAGTTAGTGCAAAATGACAAAAAATACACTGAACCCACAAACTTTGCCATCATCCTGGCAGAAAGGTTCAGTGCAAACTTCTCTCCCCCTTCCCCCCCAAAAAGAGTAAATGTCTATCCCAACAGAGTGTAGCCTTCCTGAGATCACAGATGCACAGGTGAGAGCTGCCCTCTCCAAAGCAAAAAGCACAGCATCAATGGGACCAGACGGTGTCCCGGGCTGTGTCTTACATGAGCTCCAAGAAGAACTAAACCCTCATATAAAGTCACTGTTCAATCTCAGCCTTACTACAGGATATGTACCCAAGGAATGGCGTACAGCAACAGTGGTCCCACTCCACAAAGGTGGTGCCACAACAGACCCCAGAAACTATTGCCCTATAAGCCTGGTCTGCAAAGCTATAGAGCGTATCATCATGGAAATCATAAACAAAGACATTGGGAACCTCCAGACACTGGATCCTACCCAATTCGGCTTCATTAAGGGCAGATCTTGCCTCTTGAACCTGGTCGATGACTTTGAAACAGTTACCAAAGCCATAGATGAAGGGAAGGTAGTCCACACAGCCTACCTGGACCTCGCAAAAGCCTTCGACACAATACCCCACTCGGGCATCATAAAAAAGCTCACCAGCTTAAAAATCTACCCCTATGTCACAAGATGGGTTGCAAACTGGCTCAGGGATAGAACCCACATGGTCAGAATAGCAGGTGCCATGTCAGACTCTAAACCAGTTACAAGTGGTGTCCCACAAGGCTCAGTCCTGGGACCTCTCTTGTTCAGTATATATTTCTCCGAGGTACAGGCTAACACGGGTGGACTATGGCTGACCAAGTTCCCAGATGACTGCAAACTGGGTGCTGTAATCGACTCTCCGGCTGACACAAGCATCCTCCAAAAGGGTCTCACATAGACGGATAACTGGTGCCAGAGCCATGGCCTAAAGCTAAATGCCAAAAAGTGCATAGTCATCCCCTTTGGGAAAAGCAAAGTGCCCACAAATTACCACATAGGTGGTAATCCATTAAGTATGGAAGAAGTAATTAGGGACTTGGGGACCCAAGTAGATAGCAATCCCTCCTTTGACAATCACATTTCGAAAGTGGTTAGAAAGACCTTCTATATAGCCCACCTTATCATGAAAGGGTTCACATCTAGATCGAGAGGTCATTGTGTCCCTCTACTCATCACTTATCAGGCCCATAATTGAGTACAATGCCCCATTTGGGATGTACCTTACCCAACACCTTCAGCAACTGGAAAGACCCCAAAAGTATCTCACCAAGATGATCAAGGGGCTCAAACAGATGCCCTATGCAGTTCAGCTAAAGAAACTCCAGCTCTACTCAGTTGCGTACCGCGTACTCAGAGACGATCTGTGTCTGACATATAAAGCCATGTCCAACCCAGAATTAATGGACATGCTTCACCTCAGAAAATCCAAATCCCTTAGAGCTACACACTCCAGGGACTTGAACCTCAGCACAGAAATAAATAGGACATGCTGGAGGGACAGATTCCTATCCCAGAGGCTCCCCTCACTCTGGAACAAAATCCCAATCCATGTTAGGCAGAGCCCCTCACTGACCCTCTTCAAGAGAAATCTTGACAAGTGGATGGGATATCGTAAGTTTACCCCTGGGATCTCTTCTGTGTCCCTGCTTGACAGAGGTACAGTAAACCAACCTTAAAAGAGCTACCTTCTGTGACCTGCTATACAGAGGCACAGTCAACTAATCTAAAAGGGTGGCGAAAGCCAAACACACTCTGGCTAGGCTTATAAATGCCCTAGGGCAGATAGCCTAGTATCAACCTATGAACCTATATATATATATATATATATATATATATATATATATATATACACACAAATACACATAATTAACGCTCAGACACTGCAGCATGTGACAATTCTCTCACTATTATGAGGCATATTACAAGACTAAGGTTCCCAGACTAAGTAAAATGCAAACAGAAAAAAATGCAGTAGAAATGTAAAAAAATGAAACACCTCTCCTGCAACATTTTACAATGCTCTGACTATTATGAATTATACTAAAAGACTAAGGCCTCAATACCAACTGAAATACAAACAGTAAAGTAGAAATTAAATAACTGATGCTCTGATCCTACAGCAACTCACAATTCTCTCACTGTTGAGTGAAACTGCAAGACAAAGGTCCCAGAGCAAGTTACAAATGCAAACAGTTGACTTTTGGTTAAAACAAGGAAAAATGCGGAAAAGAACAATATACAATTCAGATTAGCACTAATCAACACTCTGAGTATTGCAGTGTGTACTAGATGAAAGGGGATGATTTGAAACGGAGGCTATTCAGAGCTTTAAGAGACTAATGAGAGTACATCATCAGTTTGAACAGTGTCCAGTAGAAATATTGGTTGGGGCTTGCAAACTCCAATTTTACAGTATGTCCGGGCAGCTAAAATCTCACCATCTTTCAAAAGCACAACAGTATTGGTGTAGGTGGGTAGGAAAAATCCAAAAATCAATGTAGTCAAACAATAGTTTTAAACTCTGAGCTCTTGTAGCTGTAGTGGAATGTAGGTAAATACCTTAAATAAGGAAATTGTTTCTCAGCTCCTCCCACTAATTAGCCAGATTGAATTCCTATTAAATCAATGAATGCAAAAAGAATGTTTCCTAAATGACCATAGAAAAAAAAAGAACTTTGCAGTAAAACAAAATTTAAATTACAAAAAAAGTAATATAAGACCAAAATCAAATAGACTAAACCAAACTTTAAATGCAGAAAATCCAAGCTCAGTGTAGTTTAAACAGCAGTTTTAAACTCCGAGTTCTTTTAGCTCTGCATTTTTTAATGCAGCTTGTAAGTAAATCCGTTACTGTAGGTTTTAAATCCAATATGTACACCCTCTTTTATTAAAATGCTTGAGGATGTTTACTGTTAGTAAATGGAGCACCTGTTGAGGTCACTTGCTAGCAAGCATTTTCCTGATTTCTGTAACTTTATTTTCCTATTTCAATCTTAGACACATTTGGAAGTGATGACAAATGATATACCCCAAAAGCTTGTCAATGAGTGATTCAGAGACTTATTGTTGCTTAGTCAGTTGGAAAAAGGAGTGCTAATTGCCATAGGAGGACAGCAGCTGTTAAAATCATCGCCAATATTAACACTTGAACAGGATAACTCCACTAAAAGTGGACTACTTGAGAAGTATGAATGAAGGACACTCCAAATCTAATACTATAAATAATTGATTCATAGCCCAAACTCTTTCACTGGGGCAGCTCTTTGGTCAGGAGAACTTGATAGACATCAGCCTTTTCATTTTCAAGCAAATTATTCTACTTTTAAAATCCAGTGTGTCAGTACAAAGAATCAAGAAAATTAACAACATGATGCAGTATGTTTTGTTCTTTCATTTTATACTTTTTATACTTGAACAAATATAGTAGTAAATTGGGAAGTATGTGAAAGGTTGGATAATAGGGTGGTATGCTGTGCTAAATTTAATATCTTTTTTTATATATTACGTCAAAAAGTTATTGCATATCATTATAAAAATGAATAATTTCCTATTTTTCAGCATCAGTGATTGGACTAGAAAATTGTATAACTGTAATGTTGAGTAAACTGCCTTGGCGTCTGAGATTATTCTATAATTTATTTGGATTGTAACCAATCACTTAAATTTGACACTCTTTTTTTAATTATGAGGACCACTCCACTTCTTCTGTAAGTTTCTTCTTCACAGTAGAAGATCTGATGATTGTCTGGTATAAAATGACTCATTCCTATCCTTTTTAGTTGACTAATTACTGTAAAGTTAATGCTTATTTTTGCCATTTCATCTTTAGTCATATCAGCCTTGCATTGGTTTAATATTTATATATGTAAGCCATGCATAGATCACATCGGGATGCACGTGCACATGTAGACATAGAAGAGGTAAGCTAAGTATATACTCAAGGCTATCTGTATGAATTTATAAAAATCATCTATATTGTATAGGCAGATATAGACAAAAATGACTCCAATATAAGATCACCACATTGACAAACTGCAACTTTAAATCATTGTAACTGCTGCACACTGGCTTGTTGACTATGTTATCGTTGAGATCTTACACCATATACATAAACTCAAGACTTAATTCTGAGGTTCAAGTGCAGGCATTCCGAGTACCTACTATTCTATTAATTGCAATAGTCTTGACTTTTTCTTTTAGTTCTTTCCAAAGGTGGATGAGATCCAGACCTTCTGCCAATGTGCTAACACTTAATATTGACTTGTGAAAAAAGTAAATGCAATATAGTTCTTATACAAAAGGACAACGTGATGTACATCATCCGGAAAAAATATTTAATTCACTACCTTCAATGTGAATTCTTAAGCCCAAGTGCAAGATGTGCATAAAAAAGCAGCTTAATATGGTGTTATGTGGCACTCTGAAGGTTAAAGGTTCTCTTAATAAGTAATTAACATGGAATCTGTACTCTGATTTGTCTCTATAGGAAGAAAACAAACAAATCAGACAGTAAATGAGAGCTCACAGTAAGAATATTACTTCCCGGAAAATACTTTATGTTCTACACAAGCTTGCAAATGGGGACATGAGTGCTCTAACATAAGTATGGTTTTGTCAACCATACATCAGACAATTAAATCATATTTCCTGTTTCATTTTATAGGATCAAAAATCACTAAGACAGTGCTATGATGTGCACACAGCTTTTTAGGGATCCATATTAGAAGTTTTAGTTTATTTCTGTCAATTATTTTGTTGAGAGAGAGTCATATCAAGCAGCAAGAACAGTAGTTAAAATGTCATTGTTAAAATGAAGCACAATGTCTTTTTAGTTTAACATTTGTTATTGCTCATGCCTTGTGTAAAATATCTTCTGTTTAACTTTGTACAAAACAGTACATATCATCATGACCCAATGAATAAACAGCCTGTGTTCCAGGGCTCAATAAATACGAACATTGGAGTATGCAGGTTTCATATTAAGCACTTCATCATCAAGGAACTTTAATAAAGTAAGCATATGCTCTATTTTGTTTCGATATTTATACTTACTTATTTCACATTTATTGACTAGGACATTTCAAATGGCCACAGCTGTCCTTTTACAGTGACTCAAAATACAACAGTATTTTACAAATAATGAAAAACCTTGGAACCTCTAAGTACTGCAGTTGAAAACAGACTTCTGATGAAGCAAGCACTGCATAATAATTTTATAAATACAACTAAGCCATGAGTGGTTCAAAAGGAACAGCATTAAATATATATTTCTTATTGGTTCACAAACTAATTCTAAATCTACCTAAAAGAGAGATGAGTGTAAGTGGATGTCATAGGTAACATTACAGAATTTCTTCTGGTTGTCACCTCTTCACGAAACAATTTGCAATGCTTTTGTTTATCTGATAGCAGAAGATATGTTATTGTTCTTATTTTTATTAAATAAGCACTGAAACAATACATTACATAACACAGAAAACATGAAAACAGATATAAATTGTGCAATTTAACAGTCACATAAATATCAAGTTATAGTTGCATATATTGAACCTGTTTACACAATTTTCTGCATTATATGAAAAACATTCAATATTATGCATTATGAATTTGGTAACAGCAATATAAGGTTATTGTAATGAACATTTTTGGACTTTCAAAACATGCTAAAATATATGGGTTAATTAAGCAATAATCCATGACTGTACATGGGTATATCAGGATTTACCCACAGATGGTTGGTATGGTTCAATCATGAGGGTAAAGCCAGACTGATTAAACATAACCAGTCATGGATAAATCATGATGTACCCACAAACAGGACTGGATTATTGTTATTATACAATTGAATTATTTAAGAAAAAATTGCTCACCTTTCCTAAATAATCTATTTTTATAAGTGCACTTCAGTCTTCTTTCACATACTTTTCACTAGACTGATGGACTGCGCATGCATAAGGGACTTGCATTCCCAAACTTGCAACAGCATATCAGTGCAATGCAGGAGAAGTGATGGAGAGAACATAATCTCCATTGCTGTTTATTTTTAAAAAGTTAAAAAAAAAGTTTTTATAAGGGAAACTTCAAAAATGTAAAGAAAATCAGGAAGGTTTCTTTTATTCAATTTTGCAAAATGTACCTGATTTTTCTTAAGTTTTGCTCAGCATATACCAATAGAAAGTCTGCCTAAACCTTTTTCTGTTGGTATATGGTCAATTTACAATGGGCACACTGGTTGAATTGTCCAATCAGCATGCTTGTTTTCAGTAGTAATGAGCCTTTAGAAAATGGGAAAACTGTACATCAACACCCTGATTGGAGAACAAATATGCTCAGCAGGGTATTAATGTACAAGTAATGCCCACTGACAAATGAGTCTGCTGCTTCATGGCAGCATATCAAGCTGCCGTGGACCTCAGACTGCAAAAAAAAAAAAAACTAACAACCACCGCTATTTTACACTCGCTAAGCAGCGGTTTTGCTGTTTAGTGAGCATAAAATATAAAACAAAAAGAAAAAAAGGGGAGAGAGACTGTGTGTGCCTGTGTGTGAGAGAGAGAGATCGAGAGAGTGAGATAGAAAGCGGGAGTGATGACTGAATGCCTGTATGAAAGCAGAGGAGACTTTGTGAGAGAATAAGACAGATCTTGTGAGAGTGAATGTGTGTGTATATGCATGTGTGTGAAAGCAGAAGAGACTGTGTATGAAAAAGAGAATGGGCTCTGTAAAATTGATGTTTTACTTGCTTATTTTTTTAAGCACTATATTATTTTTTATATATGTCTGATGTAAAATGCTTCCTACCAACACCATTGACATATATTATAGCAAGTTTGAAACATTAAGAGGAGGAACTATTTTACATTAAAATATATAAAAAAAATAATATTAGTACTTAAAAAATAAATAAGCAAGTAAAACCAACAATTTTACAGAGAACTCATTCTCTAAGCACAATAATGCCCTCCAGAGTGTGTGTTAATTAAGCATTAACCCATGTCTGGGTGTGGGTAATGCTGGATTTATCCACAGTTGGTGTGGTTTGGTCACGAGGGCAAAGCCAGAGTGGCCAAACAAAGACAACCGTCGGTAAATCCAGCATTACCCACACCCAGGCGTGGGTTATTGCTATTATACAATGACATTATTTAAGAAAAAAAATACTTACTTTTCTTAAATAATGGCATTGTATAATGCCTCCGTGCTGCCCTTCCGCAGCCGTCTGGTATTCTGCGGCAGTTCTGATGTACTGCACATGTGAATGCTTATGCAGTACATCAGAGCTGTGGGTAGAAGCAACGGAGAAAGCAAGATCTCCGTTACTTTTTTAAAGCTGTCTCGCTATGTTAAACTCCTTTAACATAGCGAGACAGTTTCTAAAAAGCAACGGAGATTTTGCATTCTCCGTTGCTATAAAAAAAAAAAAAGGCATACTAATGGAAAAAATCCAGGCGACCGGACCTTTTTCCATTAGTATAAGTCTTGGATTTACAACGTGAACACTGACCAATCAGCGTGCACATTTTGGAATATTAATGGGGAGGTCATTGTATCATATGTAATTAACACACTTCCAGGAGTGTAGAGGCCATGCACCTGTGGCATTGGATCTCATAACGCCCCTGAGTGGGTGTTAATTACACATTAACACACACCCTGGAGAGCATTATTGTTTTCTTATTGTATAATAGGAGTTTTTACATGCTACAGTTTTGAGATGGAGTATTATAGTAGGGTAGAAAAAAAGAGTAAACACAGAGGAGATAAACATTATGGGTAATAAATTAGAATAGCTAGCCTGATGTAACAAATTAATGTGCATAATAGTAAGCATAAACATGTACCTATTTATGCAAAGTGAGATGAAAGCTGATACTTATTAAACAGAAAGATGCCTTATACCTCTTACAAACCACATATTGCTGTTTAAAAAGCTTATGTTTTCTAATCAGTTAAGAATTTCATAATTATGTTTCCTATTGCCTACACAAATGAATGTTTGATATATTTTGATACTCAGAAAATGTTAGAATATAAGAAGGGTCACCTATTATATTGAAATCAATTCCTCTCAGCTAATAAAATAAGTTCTGCAGACTATTTGATCAGCAGATATAGTTTGCAAAATTTCAATTGGATGGGCATCCAGACATGTTAGGATTTTATACATACTAAGCTCATACCCTTATTAGAGGCATACACAATAAGAGTAACTTAAAACTCTTGAGATTTTATCTCAACAATTATTAATAGCTCACCCAAGAACACTTCACACATATCTGTTCATAAAATTCTCAGAAATTATTTTAGCAAAACAGGTGTTTCTTTTTGGAATTATTCAAGTGAAGTTAATAAACAAGTACTCTCAGAAAAAGATAAAAAAGTTTGTTTACAGTTGAAGAAATCCACATCTTCCCTGTTCTGGCATGTATACACATGGACATTTTTACATAAATGTTTTTTCATCCCACATAGACTAGCAATAATGTATAAGAAAGATGAAATGAAATGCTGGAGATGTGGATACCTTGATGCTGACTGGATATATAGGGTTGTTAATTGAAAAATAATTTTCCCGTTTTGGTTAGACTTTAAATATCATTGTAAAGTTCTATGTAATGACAACTGTATAATTTCTGACTCCCGTATACTTTCAGTATTCCTGTTCCTGAAGTCATTCCTAAAAAAAAAAAAACATTTTTATTATGGTCTGTCCTCTCTATAGCAAGGAAAATCGCTACTAAAAATTGGAAATCACACTCTATTCCTGACTTTAAAGTTGAGTGCATTCATCATGTGAAATACATTTGTAAGAATGAAATTGTTACTAAAAAAGCAAGGGCTAACAACATAACTCATCATTTAATTGCTTTGACAAAATTGTCTAATCTGTTAGAGAAATATTAACTGTTCTCCTGTGTATATTGCTTTTTTAATTGTTATGGACATTGTACGTAGTTTATTTGTTTTTTTTCTTGTTACTATACTGTTACGTTATTGTGTTATAAAATGAATAAAAGCATTTTAGGAAAAAACTAAAGATGCCTTATTCAAGACGTTAGTATAAGAAAACTAAACTAGATTAAATGTTCTGAAGAGCAGTTGTTGACATGCACATATGTATATGTGTTAATTTTACACTGCATATGATATCTTTGAAGAAGCACATAGTCCCACTTAAAAATTAGAAACAATAGAACTTTTTGTGCATGTTCTTGCACTAAATTGTTTTGTTTTTGTTAGGATTATCCATCAATATTAAATTGAGAGAGAATAATTTCAGGAGGCATAGAAATGCTAATTAATACAAATTAGTTAAAAAGTTGTGAGTCTGCCATACCAGATCACTTTGCTACATCTTTCATATCGAATGCAAATTTAGCAAAATGTAGGCATTCATGGAGAATGTGAGATGATCCTAAAATAGGTGTGTATCCAACAATTTCATTCACATGATTTAAAGATAATAAAAGTTTAACTCACTGACTTTCAGAAGCAGGCGGCATGAAGTTTGCATTGCTGTGTAACCAGGATGAGCATAGCCATCTGAACAAGTTTCAACAGCTTCTCCCCACATTTCTATGGCAATATAACTGTCTCCCCAAATTTCTATGACAATATAACTTGAAATGCTGCATCTAGAATAAACTGTGTCTTTCATTTGTCATGTGATCTGTAAGTATAGTATTATATGTTTATATTCCAGATTGTACAGCAAAGAAAAGATTAGTGCACCCTATCCCCCATGTGTACCTGCATGCTTCCTGAATCCATAGGCACTGATCCATTCCACTAAGCAAATTTTAAATACCCATCCCCCCCAAAATCTGCAGTCATAACAAATGTATTTAGATTTTCCTGTTGCATCTACTATTGCAGTTTTTAAAATTTATTGATGACATTTCTAGAACTGCGTCATTTTTGTAATTTCCTCCTGGCTTTGATTTAAATGCTGCACAGCTTTGCAGGCATTCATACCACTGCTTTTCAGTTCAGTGTCTGTCCTAACAATGACCCAGTTGACTACTGTGTGAGGTGGTGTCACACAAACTTTCTAGATGCATTGTTAAACTTTGTGCAACCCATCTTAGTCTTTTTTTTTTTTTTTAAGTCAACAATCCAGTTGTAAAAGGTAGACTTTGCAGATATGTTAAAATCCTTTAGATTGCTAGGAGTCACTTAGTGTGGCTGTTTTGCTAATGTGCATCCTGTCTTTTTTTTTGTTAATTGTGTATGGTTGCCAGAAACAGCAGCACAACATGCCACAACTCTAATTGCTGCTCCCACCCCAGGCATATGAGGTTAGAGCTTTTGGCATTAGTGGACAACACTGGACTAAAATAGTGTATTTGAGTGACAGTTGAAATGTTATGGCAGAATCATAGTTGTACACACATGTGCTGCTGTTATAACAATTTAAATCATGATCACCAAGACAGTATTTTAGTCCAGTGTTCTCCGTTATTGCCCATCTTTTTGGTATTGACACCAAGTGAAAATTATGCAATTAGGTCCCACAAGGCAAATTTCCTGAATCCATAGGCACTGATCCATTCCACTAATTACAAAATTACAAATATTTCTAGGGCACAAATGTCCAAGTAAGAAAACACAGGATGCTTATTCAGTCATTTAATCCATTTCTTTGACCTTCAAGCTGCTATGATATACAGATAGAGTATATCTCAATATCATTGAGCAAACGAGATAATCCCTGTAAATCTACCACAAGATGACAAGCTAGAATTACACAGACGTGTTAGAACAGTTTATCAATCTATTAAATAACCAGCCATTACACCATCTAATACAAAACAATTAACAACATATATACAAGACAAAATAGCCATTAACGCAAATGTACTTAATATGGTGATAAAGGAGAACACTGGACTGAGTGTACATCTTGTTCATATTCATAGATGAGAGTTGCGCTCAGTCCAGTGTTCTCCATTATCATTAAGCATTCCAGTATACAACAGAATTAGATTTGCATATCTCATCATCTTGTTTCTCTAACTCAGCAATATAGTTTGAGATGTGCATTTTACGGTGGAAAAATCAAAATGAAATGTGGAGATTTGCAGCTAGTTGATGTGTGTGCGGGTACTCTTAAATGAGAAGTCTTGAATATATGGTTTGCAGTAATGCAGATATGTGAGTGTAAAGAACTATAGCTTGGTTGATTTGTGTCAACAGCTGCGTTGCATCCAAAAATATCAGGTACAATAACTGTGTCATCACACACTTCGTACATGGTACAGTCCTAATGACTATTGCTTTTGGTTTTCAGAACCGCATAAATGATAGGAGAAGCTGTCTGAGAAGAGTTAAGCTATTGTAACTAATATATGCTATTGAGCTGAAACGGGTATTTTTTGTAGAAATCTGGGTGTCTAATGAGAAGCTAAGCTACACATTAACATTGTTAATGCTGTAAGTTTCTTATGTACTTATTATAAACACAGTTTTCCCAAGAGGAACAATTCAAAGACTGTCAAAGAAATGTTGTAATGTTCAAGGTCAAACTTCTGTGATCAGCCTTGGGACAGACCTACTGGAGATACTCTAGGCATATCATATGTATCTGCCAGTCTTGTAAAGCAGCAGTCCTTAGTTTGTCTCCTAGCACGTGTCCTATTACATATGGATCAGTGAAACATCAGTTGATGTTATTCCTGTAATATGAGATTTCCACAACATATATAATATACCCATGAATACCATATATATTGCAAAACATGTGAACTATAATTTGATGATTCCTTTGCTTCTTCAATAGGCATAGCTACTACTATGTAAGCTGTCAGGTAGTAGGCAGTAATGCAGACCACATCATCAGTTTGCGTACACACAGCTCAGGGGGTAAATCATAGTACCAATTTCTGGCTTGCTAGTACCTTATACTGCTCTTTTGAGGCAGAACATATCCTTAATGAAAGTTTTTTTGAGCAGTGTCATATAGTCACTAATACCTTAGCAACTAACACCCGTATCATGCCATAGACTCCAGAATAGGGCACCTGCAACATTCTTATATCAGGAGCTCCAACAGGTATGTCTCATATGGAAAAAACAACTTTGAGGCTCTGAAAGCCACTAAATTTTCAGAAAAAGTAGGTAGGTATATGGACAATAGTGGCATATAAAGTTAAAGATACTACAGAACTTGTCTGAAATGTGTTGTTGCAACAACAAAATATCACACTTCCTATGTGGAGCTGTACATATATTGGTAAAATATACTATAAATTTAGCAGATGATCAGTTCACAAACATAGTTATCAGTTACCCTTCCAGCAGCCTATGGACCAGGCTATCCTAATACCACTGTGGACATATAGGTCCAGACCCCACTGTTGAAGATGACATCAGGTACCACCAAGAGCTCTTCCCAAAAGCAAGAGAAGGATTGCTCCAGCTGTGCATTAACTGCTCTGCCTTGCTAATGACTTGGGATTGCTGGCAGCTTTTCTCATAAAACAGAAATGCTCCTACTCTTCTTGCTGTTCATTACACATGACGGCATGGTAACGCACATGGCCAGCTTTGTGGAGGTTGCACCAGCAAACCATGTGTCCACCCACATCCATGGTGAAAGTGTTTCAGGAAGGAATGCGGACATCATGGAAGGACAAGACACTTGGTATGACAGTCATGTGGTCAATGTCTGTAGGGGGTGTACCAGAGATCGTTGTGTTAACACATTAAAAGGCTTCATCTCCTTTAGCAGCTGAACTGCATACCTCAGCCTTGAGATAACATCACACTGCCAGGCAATGACATCAGCAGTACGCCTTTATTGCATCATTGTGATGATGAGCACCCTAATCTATCCATCTTCAACTAGTAGCTGTGGCTATAAAGAATGATGTGTCCTTTTTTAAGCTTTACTCCTAGCAGACATCAGAATTGTGAAAGATGCAGCACAACATGAACACTTCATTACCCTTTGATGATTGTTAGAGCAAATTATGGAAAACATATATATTTTTTATATTCTTTTTTTACTAAATATTAAGAGACGGCAGCAGAAACATAGATGTGCAAGTATACATTCACATGGTGGAACAAAACTGTGATGGGTAGTATGCAGACTTCATGCATCCCGATGAAGGAACAGAATGGTGACAGGTAGTATGCAGACTTAACAAGCTATTCAGCCCTTTTTGTTCCTGCAGTTATGAATATTATATGTACAAGTCAAAGCCAATATCTCAAGCACATTAGTTTCCACATCAGACAGTATTTGTCATCTACAAGCTGATATAAGATGTACGTTTTTTGAGATATTTGCCATATTAAATATTTGTGAAAAGTTATATGAAATGCCATTTTTTTCATATTTACTTACCATATAACTCTGAGCCTATGCATATGCAAGATGGTAGTAAAAAAATCACTGAGCAATACAGCTTTATTTTTCTGCAGTTATGAATAGAGCAATTTTTGTATATTTTTGTTTATTTTCCATGTTTCCATTATTAAAGCAAAAATGGAGTATGACAGTTTATTGTTGAGGGGCTGCACATGTAGTGTGTCTTGGACAAAAAGAACTTGTGTAAGATTCATACATATAATTGTATGCTTGAAAAGAAGTTGTTAACATTAGCAATATTCTAATATTGATGTTGATATTTTATTAAAGGTGGGACATGCATAAAGTAGTAAATTAGCATCAGTAAGCTGATATTTTTTGGTATGTATGCATATTAGATATGTCACAATGAGTTATTGAAAAGTGTTTAAAATTTATGAAATATGCACACACGAACACACACACACGCTCATGTTTGTGTGTGTGTGTATACATATATATATATATATATATATATATATATATATATATATATATATATATAGATATATAGATATATACACACGTATACACACACGTACACACAAACAGATAAATAGATGCATGTAAATAGATATGTAATTTGTGTCTGATCAAAGTTCACTCTGTTCAACTGTATACATTTCATTTAAACCAAATAAAATGCAATTTGAACAGACTTAGTGGAAGTGCAGTATTTCTTTGAGATTACTGAATACCAGAGATAAGGCAATGTACTCATTCTAGTGCATTGAAATGTTAGAGTTGGTATGTTTACTGTAGTGAGGATGTGGGGAATACAGACCATCCACATATCTAATGTAGGTGACCTTATGATTGCAAAAAACATGGAATAGGAATTTGTATTAGTTTTGAAGTGTTACTTTGGTAATTCTCTTCTCTGATGTGTTTTTCATGCAAGACCAGAATTGAAATTAAGTGTTACCATGAAGCAGACACACACATACATTTATATATATATATATATATATATATATATATATATATATATATATATATATGTGTGTGTGTGTGTGTATATATGTCTGTACATGTTAGTGACCTGACTTTTGACCAACATGTGTCCGTTTTTGTAATAACGTGCTTCTTTATTGCACAGCTTATAAACAAAGGGGTTGTGTCTAGATCAAGGGATGTCATTATCCACCTGTCTAGATCTAGGGATGTCATTATCCACCTTTACTCAGCCTCATTAGGCCAGTAAATATAATGCCTCCTCTGGCATGTATCTATCCAGATACATGCAACAACTGGAACATCCACAGGGATACCTTACTAAAAGGATACAAGGCCTAAACAAAATGTTCTACATGGACCGACTCAAAGCCCTGTGACTATACGGAGTATCCCACCGACTGCTAATAGGCGACATGTGTCAGGCTTACAAGGCATCCTCCGACCCATTATTGATGGATTTGCTGCACATCATCAAGTCAAATGGCATCAGAAATACTTATTCTAGGGATCTACAACATCAACAAAACTGTTTTGAGGAACACATATATTTTGCAGAGGATACAGCTACCATTGAACAGACTCCCATCCACATAAAACAAAGTTCATCCTTGTCCATTTTCAAGTGCAACTTAAATCTATGGATGGGAAACAGAATTTATTTCAGACTTGCCCACTGTACTACTTATGGACAGAGACTGCTACTAAATGCTTTACGCCATGCATGAGCTCCCCCAAATTGTCTGTTGTATGATCCCGGCTATTCTCATTAGGAGGTAATATATAATTATCCACCATGGGATGGGCAAGGCCAATCAAAAATGGGATAGGTTATTTTGAGCACAAAAAGGGAAGCTGGCTAGGCTAAAAATCGCTTGCAAGGCCAGCTACCTAGTATCTAGTGTTTACCAATGAACATATGAATACATATATATATATATATATATATATATATATATATATATATATATATGTTGTGTCTTTTGGCTTATTCCGGTTAGGGGTCGCCACAGCGGAACTCTGGTCTGTTAATGTTTGGTAGTGGATTTTTACGTGCCGAGTTACCAGCCCTGACGCACACCCTTCAACGAAGGAATGCCCATTCACGCATGCCTCCACACAGAAGATGCTCTAGCTAAGAATTGAACGGGACAACGTCTTGCTGTGAGGCGACAACGCTACCGCAGCACCACTACCGCGTTATAAAATGTAAAAAATAGTGTGTGATACTTCCATGAGGTGAACAGAGAAAGTACAGTGTATTAGTAAAAACATCCAAACATACTAGGTAATATGATGATATCCAATGGTGAAACATTGATTTATGAACCTTAACACAATTCTTCCTACTCCTTTGTAGGTTCTACAATGTCAAACGTAATCATATGCTGGTATGACGATTATGATGAGCTACTTATGGCATGACTGCAGGTAGTTTTCACCACGTGCCAAGTCATCTCATTTGTAGAGTTTAGTCTGGACTTCCATGTGAGGCATGGCTACTTGTATGTAAATTTCTCATGTCATTTTCATCTAAGTCCACTTACATGATCTTCTGTTGGTGGATAAATAGCTGTCTTTGGGTAGTAATATAAGCTTTGATAGAGATTATCTGGTCTTAAAAAGAAATAGTGTGTTGTGGAACTATTATAAGAAATTGACCATATACATTTACTGCGGGAGTTTTATTTTTGGGAAACAGGTTTCTTAGAAAGCTAATTATGGGTTAGCAAGTGATAATACAAAAGATGGAAGAGTAGCCTTATCCAACTGCTTCTGTTCGACTTAGCTAGATAAAAGTAGAAAATTATATATCTGCCGAAAAGCTATTTTAATATGAATACATGAGAAAGGATATATGCAAAGTGAGAAAGGAATGAGTGACAAGGTAACGGGGAAAACTGAGGTGAAGAGAAGTTTGACAGGCTAGAGACGATTAGACAGAGAAAGCATAAAAGGTATCTATGGCCTTTGCAAGTTGAATGTGGGATATAACCTTTGGGTTTAAACTTGTGGAGATGACCATGAGGGAATATGCACACAGTTCTTCAGTTTTACAATTTGGAATTCACAGTAGCAAAAAGGCAGATAGAATCCATGGCTGCATGTGATTTCTTGGTCAGTTTTGATCTCTATTGGTGTTTTCTTTTGTCTTATAGGATGTACATATTTGTATTGCTAATGATACAGAGGCATTAAACAAAGGAACATTGGCTTGTACACCTTCAATTTTCAACAGGAAATGAAATATAATTTCAGAGATAGACATTTTTCTATAACATTAGTAAGGTATAGCAACTATTTATACCTTCTCACAGAATTATTTTAATTAATCAGCCTGACTTTTAAATTAGAAATGATTTTTGCCTTTGTTGTTACATTTGTGACACTCCTACACCTAATATTTCATCAGCATAAATGCATTGCACTAAATATTAAATATTTGCAGACTCTCATTTTATTGAGTTGGCTTTCTTACAGTATTCATATACTGAACACATCATGGATGGGGGCACATAAGTGTTAAGTATTATTTGAGGCTAAAGATGGCCCTCGAATCTCATCATCCCCTGGCACAAACCTGTATGATAGCTCTGGCTGAAGTTATCCTGGAATCTCTCTCTGGTTGGTTGTGTAATCTCACTGGACTTGTCTCTAGACACCTTTGTAAACTACAAAGTACCATAGATACAGTCTACCTTTGAGGCTCAGTACTTGTTTTGAGTAGGTGCCTCCCTTTTTTCTCATCACTTTGCTTTCTGAGGTTTTTATTACAAATGATCTAGAAAAAAGTTGGGGTTTGTCTGTTAAAACCAAAATAGTCTTTTCTTGACTGATTCTGCCTCATTAACTTTTGAACTTGTTTATCAGCTATCAACAGTGATGTAGATACAGGAAATGTCAATTTTAATTTGCAACACTACAATAACTGAAAAGAAAACAGACCAATACCTTGTTGATAACCATTTCTGTGCAGTAGTAATGGCTTGATAACTATTTCTGCGCAACAGCAGTGGCTTAAGAGAGTTATTTTCAAAGCGCTATGACTTCATTCTCAGATTTTTTGAGTTGGTAGTATTTTCTCAACAAGACTGTTTGACAATACAGTGTTGGACAGAAAGTAGTATGCTTGGAATTTCGTTTTCCACAGAAGTCTTAAACTTAGACCATTGTACTACATCCAATTATATTTATAATATGCTGACAGCAGCTTGGCATGGGTTATCTTCATTAATTCATGAAACTTTTAATAGTTTTCATTGAACATCAGATAAATATTTTTTGATACCGAAATCAATCTTTTCCATCACCACTGTCTTCCTGAAAGTGAATAAGTCAACATTACTTCTGTTCAGATATTGTTATGATAAACTTTGCAAAAAATACAGCAATGAACTATTTGTTTTATGCCTGTTCACATTCCACATTAAAATAATATATCACACTATCATTTACACTTGTTTCAAGAGGACGCTCCAATCATCATTCAAACAGCGATTTTTTCACATGATTTAGAATTTTGGTCTTTACATAGCAAACCTTGTATGCTATTAATCAATTCTTAAATGAAAATCAGGGCTACATTTCCTTCAAAACTGCACTTTTCTGTTGAGAACAACTGTATACAGAAATGTATTTTAGCATACCCATCTCTACATATTTTTAGATATGGTTCAGATAAATTCCAGATTGTATATGTGAAGATCCTCTTTGTGATCCTGAATGTATTAATACATTTAATAAACACTTCTTGACTTAGTCCTCCATTTCATTTTATACATCTACAGATGCCAAAGGATTTTTGCAACCCGAGTACCTTCTTATTTAAAAGCTGTATGTACATATATTACAGAGGATGATTATAGCCAACAGTAAGTATTATTTATTAGTATTGTGGCCCACTTGAATAGATATCATTTAAGCCAACTACTACATCTGTAGCTTGTAAAACGAGTTGTAGTATTTTTCAGTAGCAGCTTGTCCAGTGGCATTCCAAATTCATATACTCCCTATATTTTGTCAAAAGTTCAAACATTGATACAATTACACAAACTGTGGTTTGGAAAATAAGTATGCCTATGGCCTAGTGATAGTAACAAGCCCTACACCGCTGGGCATTGTCTAACCCTGATAGAGTCATAATTAATGGATGGTGGCATGAATAATTTAGCAAGCTGGGTACTAGCCTCGATTGGTTTGATACTTAGCCTGATTTATGCCTTAGGTTGGTATATATAATGGAGATGTAAATTATGTCAAGCATCCAAATCATGAGATTTCATGCAGTAGTTTGAGGCCAAAGTCTTAACTGCTCCACACCACCATGCAGAAGAGGTTGTTCTGAAGCCTGACAATTGTCTGAAGTCTTCAGAAAAATATTTTACCAGGAAAATTGGGCTAGCTGATACAAGCAACAGATGGTAAGAGACTGATGATCACCCTTATAATATAAACATTTAGTATAGAGGTCTCCTGGACAAGAAAACAAATGCAGCTTTAATGTTGCATGGCACACTGCACATGGTGGAAAATATTGAAGTTAGTAGTAGTGCTATTTTAAGATGCATGGTATAGAACTTTAAGTGATAATGAGCTAGCTACAGAAAGCTGCATGTCATATCAGATTTACTACAACTATGGTGATCGCTCTGACTAAAGACGTAAAAGAGCCAGTGGCTGCTCGTGCCATTGGACTGCAGGACTGCAGCCCTCCCAGCAAAAAGATTCAAGTTTTGGACATTTACATGTGAATAAAAAAAAAAAAAAAACACATGTATTATTTTTTTTTATTACAACTTGATGTACTGTGCTGTACGCAAGTCCGACAGACTGAGCATGCTTGTCGAGTTCCGTTTTTTTTTAATTAATTTATTTATTTTAATTAGCATACCAACATTTCTAACTGCTTTACAAGCAGTCCAGATATGAAAGAAGGCATCAGTGTGATGCCCAGAAGTCTATGTGGGTTTAACCACACAGTAAGTAGGGGTTCAGACTGCCATGTCCGCAGGCACATACATGACGTGGACGGCTGGATTGCTACTGATTGGTTCTTGCTCTCTTCTCAAAAAAAGAGAGCGAGAAACAATCAGTAGCCTGTAGCTGTAGCACACTACTTACTTGGATTACTTCTGCTATGGACTCGTCACTCTACTATCGTTGGTGAAAGTTTCACAACTTGTCTTGAAATTGGTTCCTTATCTTTGTTTTTTTTCGGCTTGTGTCTGCCTTGCTTACAAGCAGATGCTGTCATCAAATCAACTTATTAAACTGAGGTAGGTGCGGGACTCGGCTTGTCAATGTAATTTTTTTTTAACAGTACTGTCCAAGTATGGAGGAGTGGAATCTAATCTAAAAAACAAGTGGGCATTCATCTACCTGTTTGCTATAACTGTTTACCCACATTTCTGTTTTTTTTACAATGCATTTAATTTTATCTATTGCCTCCGATATGATATTTTACTAGAGTTACTATGACATAGTCATTTATCATTTTATCCATGTTTCAGTCAGAGTAAATGGTACACCTGCTAAATATGTGAAATGCTGTTAGTGTCCATTTGCAAATGTTCTTTTAATTTTCAGACTGTTTAGTAATGAATATAGCCCTTTTTCTCACTGTAGAATTTGGATCATAATTTGTGTACATAGTAGTACACTTCATATTCAGTGAAATATTCTCTACCCGGAAAGGGTATAAGATTCATGAATGAACAATTTATTGCATAGCCCATTAACTTTGATGTACCAGGGATTATTACATTATGATTACTGACCTCTGTAACTACATGCAGGTAACTGCTTTAGTGTTCTAAGTTTAAAATGAATCCAAGCACTGTCATAAAAGTCACAGTAAAAGCTGAAACAGTTACTTCACAGAGATCTTTGATTCTAGCTTTTGATTTGGGGGTTCATTTAACTGGAGTCATCATGCCTACAGTTACAGCCATTTCCAGTTTTCTAGTTTTTTTAAATTTTTCTTTCATGGTTTTTTCACATTGCAAACATGATATTGCAAAGCAGTAACTCACAGAAACTAGAGGGACATTAAAGATAAAAATTAAATATTTTTATTTCAGCCAATAGCTGCATGCATACAGTTCAGCATGCACTCTATTAAAAAAAATGTAAATATCTTGCATGACAGTATGAGGAGTGGAAAAATACTGCTCAGAGGCAATGCATTACTCTTTTATTGCTTAGATTTGCTCTGAGTATTGGGGGATTCAATGATTGCCCCAAACTTACAGACATCAGCAAACTTAGTCAGCCAAAGGCCAACTACATTAGCCTTGACTTCACAGAAGTATGTTCTGAACAGGAGAAGTCTCAGTATAGAGCCCTGTATTACACAATGTCAGTACTAATATTAAAAAAGTATCCCTTCTTTGACAGGTTCCCAGCTGTATTTTGTGGCTATTTTATATTTTTGCATCACATTTTTCATCCATTTTTCATAAAATTGTGGTTTTCTGGCAAATTAGTGGCAAATCATTAAAGATTGAAGTTAGATGATAAGTAATGACAGACATTTGAGTTTCAGATTTCATACCCTTCAGAAAATTCATACTAATGCAAGATCTACTATTCTATTATCTTTTTAATTATCTTTCTAAGTTTATAAGAGCAATATTTAAAATTGTCCTTATTTTTGGACCTTTGTCCCAGTTCTGTTTATGGTTTTGTCCAGATTTCATGCTCTGAGGTTGAGAGATATGACAAATATGTCAGGGCCATCACTGTCAGCCAGAGACATTTCAAATTGTGACATACTTGTTGCACCCCAGTCCCCCATGTAGTGACTCTGGATGTGTCCAAGCAAGACAAGGAGCAGTTATGCAGTGTAAGTGTGCAAGTATCCCCCCATCCAAGATAGGCACAAGTACTACAGTGGCTTTTCATCCGTCCTTGATTTTGCAGAATGTTCTGCTTTTCTGTCATATTTTTATACTGTTGATTTATGCTTCTTATTCAGAAAATGCATGTTGTTGCAGTACCTGTTGGTCTGTGTTTAACTAGCAATGCTTTTATGACCATCAGGTAAGATTATCTGAGATTGTAAGATGCAAGTAAGCTTTAATAAGCATACTGTTAAAGAATTACCAAAATTAAAAGCCTTTTTGTTGTTGCCATGCAGAGAATATTTACATAACTAGATAGCGTATAAGCCTTTGGTATTAAAATGCATATGATAGTATTTGTAATAACGAATAGGATTACAGTATTTTCAGAACCTCATTACATTTGTTGGAAACTTGTAGTCATCTTTGCAGGCTTTACACGTCCTTGTAAACTAAACAAAATGCAATCTATCATGTGTGGTCCATAACCTGTGCAGTAATCCTTTAAGCAATTTATCTTGAGTTTGTTTCTTGTTTGCTGTTTATTTTTTACTTTGATTTACCCCATGAAACAAGTACGTAGTTGTTAAGCAGCAGGTCTTTTTTGGATAAGAAACATTTTTACAAATGGGGGTATCACAGCGATTGCTACTTTCAGCATGTTACTTGGTACTTTTATAAAATTGAATATAAATTATAATTAAAACTGCAGTGCAAAGAGAAATGGTTTGAGTTGAGTGCTGCTTGTTTTTTTATACTGATTTTGACTGGCATTCCAGTAATGTATATAAAAAGTAATTTATTTTTTCAAGCCTCACAACCTTTTTGTTTCAATCTAGATATTAAGTAAGCTGTCATGTAGCTGATGCATTGAAATACTTGTTTTCTTCTACACTTCATTTTGGCTTGATTGGACTCTCATAATGATGGTTTGGCACCCAGGCGGCATATTTAATTAAAGTCCCAGTTTCTGCAGTTTTCAGCATAGCTCCACCCTTTTCTAGATTAAGACACCCCTTCTCATTGGCCCCACCCATTCCGCTGTCTCTTGCAGCCCCCCTTTGATTTGAAGTCACCAGCTGCCACTGAAAAGAGCTCAGACTTCATACTCAGTGCTCTGTCTTATTATTTGCTATCCAGACACTGCATGACATCTTCAATATGAAAGTATTTGCATGAATTAAAAAAATAGCTTTGTACTCATAAACAGTGAAGACATATATTTGCTTTCAAGAAACTGTGAATTTAGTAGCACTGAAGTACATCTTTTGGAGAATAACTCAAAGCTGAAAAGCAGAAGTTTTGAATCCCGAAAGAACATTTATTCCACACCTTGAGTGAATTAGCCTGTAAGCCTGAAAAGGAACTTAGTGACACATTCTTGCCTACCATGGTGGAAGAAGCCATAAACATATTTAATTATTTTACATTTTTAGATATAATGATAGATTAGTGAGAGACACTCAGAAGATGAGGTAAACCTAGAAAGAGTTTGACATGTATTTGACAGGTCTTCTATATAATGGCACGCACTTCTATAGAGGCTGTAATTGTACATACTACTCCTAAGTAAGAGATCAAAAGACTGAAATTGTTGAGGTGAATAATTCATTATTAAGAGGTAGAACAGATGTCCTTCCATATCACTGTTGAAGTATTATTTACTAAAAGGATCCACTGACTAGGGTAGCCCAACATCTGGCCAGTATTCCAAAGCCTTTAGGTTTTTAAGGACATCATATATCACACGTATACTCCTTGCTCATGGAGGAGGGCATAAAGGTGACATATGGACATAAATACTTCAGAACATCTTTGCCACCAGTCTGAATGCCATCTTTGATCATGTCTGAATGCACCTTTGTTTCTGCTGGTTACCAAGCCATTTTAGATAAGTGCTCAGTTGGTGTTTTCTTCTTGACTTTTCTTTTGGTTTATAAGGCTATGTGGCATCCAGAAAGAGAAAATGTCAGTGTGGGAGACAGAATCCCCATAAGTATCATCACAAGCAGTGTCTTTTTTTGCTTGGGTGCATCTTCCAACCACACTATGTGCTCAATTTGCCAAGTGTTTGACCTTAAGACCCTTCAAAAACATCTTTCCTCCTTGTCTATCTACCTGGAGAACCAATGTCTTAAGTTGTTGGTGCAGGGTGCAATGGCCAAATCATGCAGTCCCACCAGTCAGCTGTCTGCCAAGAAAAAGACCAAAAAAGTTAGATCAGGTTTGGCTGCTGTATTGTCTCTCCTGGATGTGTCTCACAAGTCTGGAGAAAGCTGAGAGGATCATCTGGTTATTCTGTCAGATTCCTCTGCACAACAGTGTCAATGGCTGGCATGGATCTGGCATCTCACGCATCCTCGTAGACTCTGCAGACATCCATTGTGGACATTGAGGGGGAACCTCAGTTGATAATATCCAAGGGACTGAGGGGCATTCCACAGTTTCTAGTAAGGGAGGAGATTCCCACTACATTGATTATTGGCAAGGGTCTGACCTTTTAAGGTATTTAGGGCTAATGTCTCTCTAAAGAAGAAGCAGTAAACTAAACACATTTCCTCTGCTCCCAAAGATCCACAATATGAATAGCAAGATTTTACACAGGGGTTGTTTAATGCAGTCATGGCATTGAAACCTCCTCATAGAGTTTCTATTCCTACCTCCCTGGTCATCTTCTCAACTTAAAAGGTCTAGGGAGCAGGACTCTTCTGATGACTTGGACTGAGGGGAAAAGACCTTGGTGGACTCCTCTCCGATTCTTTCTCCATTTGACTATGGTTCTGAGGAGGAGGATTTCATTAGCCCTGATTCTCCCTTTGAGGAACTTTCTTTTGGGGATACTATCTCTTGTATAATGGAATTATTTAAATGGGACTGTTCTCAGGTTTCTTACATCCAAAAGAGGTATTGAGAACTCCTCCAAATGGAGTTCACTAAGCCATCTGCTGTTCCTACAGTCCTAGTTGCCCTATTAATCACTTTTTCAGCAGCTTCTCAGGCTTCTGTTTCCCAGACTCCAGCCCCTAAAAAGCCTATCAGGTTTTATAAGGTGCCTATTGACTGTATGTTTCTCTACAAATATATGTCTGTGGACCCCCTCTATGTGTCTGTCTCTTCTGACAAATCTTCAACCTTCCAAAGCTCTTGCCTTCTACTAAATTGTTGCCCTCTGACAAGGTAGAGTAGGCCCATGGAATGGTTGGGAAAGGTGTATACTGTTGCTACCCTGGCCTTTTGGGTTATTAATTATCAGACCCATATGAGCAGGTATGTCTTAGCTCTTCTTTCTCAGATCTGTTGGGTTATTTCTGACCTTACTGATTCTGAGAGGAAGGTTTTGGCCCTCTCTTTGTTGGGGCTCCTCTTCCCAAGTTGCTCGCCATTCTATTAAATGTAGTTATGATGCCACTGATGGTTCTACCAGAGCTGCTGCCTTTGGTTCTGTGTTGAGGTGTTATTCATGGCTTCACCTCGCGCCATTGCCTGATGATATTAAGGTTAAATTGCTGGATCCTCCCCTTGATAATAAAAATCACTTTGGTTGTACTAGACCTTCCTCCTCCCAAGTTTCATCTTGAGCTTTTGTACTCTCCCTTTAATAAAGAATAATCTAACAGTGATATGGAAGGGCATAATACAGTTGTGTAAAATCTTATCATAACAGTAGATGTCCTTCTTTTTACTGCTGCAGTATTCCCTCCCTCTGTCCTCCCCTTTTTTCTTTTCTCATTCCTTTTTCTCCTCTGGATGCATATGATCTTCCTTGTCTCCTTGGACTGTTGTTCCTCTTAGGGCTGTTCAGTTCTGAGGTATGTATGTCCATACATCACCTTTGTGCCCTACGCCATGACTGGGGAGTATACATATTAAGTACAATGTCCATAAAAACCGAAAGGGATGGTATACTGGACAGAAGTTGGGCTACCCTAGGCAGGGATCCCTTTAGTACATAACACTGCAACAGTGAAGAGAAGAACATCTACTTTTATCACAAAAGTTTACACAAATGTACTTTTTGTGCCATGCCAAATGATGAAAAGTGAGGCAGGCTTTAAAAAGAGCCAAACCTGACATTGCAAAAAATCTGTGAATGTTTGATGAGTAAGTGAGAGTATTAGTACAATATGAAAATAATTGAGTGAGAGAATGGATGCGTTTAAAATAAAATGTTAGTTGAAAAAATAGCTATCATGGAAAATGATCGTGTTTGGCTGTGGAAGAGAGCCATGTAATAGTGCTATGTAACAGTTAGAAATTCCAAGTGAAATGTAATCTTTATGTAGTAGGTAAAGCAATAAGCATATGAGGAAGCATTGTCTTGCATTTAATCCAAACTGAAGAATATGTGCTAGAAAATGACTTTTTTCTACTATGTTAAAATGTGAAAACAAGTACAATCAAAAGATTCTACATATTGCATTTGTACTGTGGAAGTAAAAAGTAATTAATAAAGTCAAGTCCAGAAATGCTGCAAAAGTTGTGAACAAGAATAGAATTCAGACTGTTTGAAGGCAATGCTGAAAAATAATATATTGAAACTGAGCAAGATATAGGTAAAATTGTAATAATCTTTTGAAGAATTCAAAGCTTTGAGAATAAAAATTCTAGAGAGAGAAATGTGTACACGTTTTATTGTATCTTGCAAATACACGGAGCCGTTGTTAAAAAAAAAAAAAAAAAAAACACTACTAAAATAGAAAATTACAAATCTCCACAATTCCTATTCACATCTTATCAGTTAAACAGATAAGGTATATTGATGCATTTTGTTTTTTTAGTGTGTGGGAAGACTGAATTTATTCTAGCACTGCAGAACCATGACAGTAACCATGCATAGAAACAAAGTTATAAAGTTATCTTAGGTATTGTATTTTTATGCAAAATTTCCATTGCCAGAACCTACCTTCTCTCCACATCCTATATTTGTCTCACAATCGTAACAATCTCAAGAAAGCTTACATAAACAAGTTAGATAGCAGCTATAATAACATAGAAAACTTTGCTACAGATCCCAGCTACAGATCCCATGACTGTCATGCTCTCAAAGAACTCTCATGGCTAGAATTCCCCAACCTACTAATTTTTAACCAGCTCTCCATGGCCCATCAAATACTCAACCAACCTGACAAAACAAGCAAATGGTGCAAGTGCTGAATTACGTTCTTGTTGCATAGAGGCGTGTACTTCCTGTTCAGTTAAGGAAGTACATTGGGTAGATGAACCACAAGGAGATGTGTTGAGCAGATGTAAAGAGTACTTTGAGGAGTTGATGAATGAAGAGAATGAGAGGGAGAGAATGTCGGATGATGTGCATATAATGAATCATGAAGTGCAGTGGATTAGCAAGGAGGACGTAAGGATAGCTATAAAGAGGATGAAGAATGGAAAGGCTGTTGGTCCAGATGACATACCTGTGGAAGCATGGAGGTGTTTAGGTAAAATGGCAGTGGAGTTTTTAACTAGATTGTTTAATGAAATCTTGGAAAGTGAGAGGATGCCTGAGGAATGGAGAAAGTGTTTTGGTACCGATTTTGAAGAATAAGGGTGATGTGCAGAGCTGTGGTAACTACAGAGGGATTAAATTGATCAGTCACAGCATGAAGTTATGGGAAAGAGTAGTGGAAGCTAGGTTAAGAAGGGAGGTGATGATTAGTGATCAGCAGTATGGTTTCATGCCAGGAAAGAGCACTACAGATGTAATGTTTGCTCTGAGAGTGTTGATGGAGAAGTACAGAGAAGGTCAGAAGGAGTTGCATTGTGTCTTTGTGGATTTAGAGAAAGCATATGACAGGGTGCCTAGAGAGGAGTTGTGGTCTTGTATGAGGAAGTCGGGAGTGTCAGAGAAGTATGTAAGAGTGGTACAGGATATGTACGAGGGTAGTGTGACAGCGGTGAGGTCTGCAGTGGGAGTGATGGATGCGTTTAAGGTGGAGGTGGGATTACATCAAGGATCAGCTCTGAGCCCTTTCTTATTTGCAATGGTGATGGACAGGTTGACAGATGAGCTCAGACAGGAGTCCCCATGGACTATGATGTTTGCAGATGACATTGTGATCTGTAGTGAGAGTAGGGAACAGGTGGAGGAGACCCTGGAGAGGTGGAGATGTGCTCTAGAGAGAAGAGGAATGAAGGTCAGCAGAACTCAGATAGAATATATGTGTGTGAATGAGAGGGAGGATAGAGGAATGGTGAGGATGCAGGGAGTAGAGGTAGCGAAGGTGGATGAGTTTAAGTACTTGGGATCAACAGTTCAGAGTAATGGTGAGTGTGGAAGAGAGGTGAAGAAGAGAGTACAGGCAGGATGGAGTGCGTGGAGAAGTGTCAGGAGTGATTTGTGACTGATGAGTACCAGTAAGAGTGAAAGGGAAGGTCTACAAGAGGGTAGTGAGACCAGCTATGTTATATGGGTTGGAGACAGTGGCACTGACAAAATGGCAGGAGTCAGAGCTTGACGTGGCAGAGTTGAAGATTGGGTATGACGAGGATGGACAGGATTAGGAATAAGTATATTAGAGAGTCAGCCCAGGTTGGAAGGTTTGGAGACAAAGCCAGAGAAGCAAGATTACGTTGGTCTGGACATGTGCTGAGGAGGGATGCAGAGTATATTGGGAAAAAGATGCTAAAGATGAAACTGCCAGGTAACAGGAAAAGAGGAAGGCCTAAGATAAGGTTTATGGATGTGGTGAGAGAGGACATACAGGTGGTTGGTGTGACAGAGCAAGATGCAGAGGAGAGGAAGAAATGGAAACAGTTGATCTGCTGTGGTGACCTCTAATGGGAGCAGCCGAAAGAACAAGAAGAAGATTGGATAGATGAACCAGGTTGACTCTTCTCTAAACTATCGAGCCGTTGAGATAGTTTTTCTAAACAAATATTAAGTGCAGCAAGGGAATTGTTCATGGATTGAGTGAAGAGCATAAGTGTACCCCCCTTCAGTGCCTGAAGCCATAATACCACGTAAAAGAGAGAACCACCACAAACGAGCAAATGAAGGCACAAGCGGAGCAAGGGACCACAATATATGCCAAAAAACAAGTAGTTAAAATATTTTATTCCACTGCACGAGTCAAAGTAATAAAAATTCAAATTGAGCACATTCGTCTGTCAAATCAGAGACTTCTTCAGAATAAAACTTCAAATAAAATTACACACTCTTATGCAGTCATATTTAAATTCATGCCCCCCCCCCCCATTTCATGCAACAAGCCAACCAGCACCCACCAAACAATTACATATGTAAAAAAATTATTACACCACATTTTATCAAAGGAATAAATAGTTATGGCCAATAACAGGGACATTAGAGAATATGTTGGTGAGAGACCTGTTATTGTTTATAGACAGGGAAAATGCCTTAAAGCCATCTTAGAAACAACTTCAAAGGGCTCATATAATGGAAGTACGAGTAAGTGTAGTGCTTGTAACTACTGCCCCTATATTAAAAAGGGGTCTTAATGTTAATAACAACTGTGAGGTAGAATAAGAAGTGCTCTTGTATCACTGAAAAAGTAGTCTATTGTGCTTTCTGCTCTAAATGCCCCTGTTTTTATATTGGAAAACTAGAAAGGAAATTAAAAAAATGTATTAACGAACATTTGAGGGACATAAAGAACAGGAAGGATACTAATGTGTTAGTGAAGCACTGTATAGAATTTAATGACCATTCTTTTAAATTCACTATTATTGAAGTCCTTGAACTAGATAGAAGGGTTGGCCCTTGATCATTAATTTTAGAGAAACATAAAGCACTATGGCAGCTCACAAAACAAATGCCACACAGCCGGGTCTTAATGATTCATTTTCACTGTCATGCTTTTTGAAATTGAAAGCATTGGATAGGTGAGATTATTGTAAGTGTTATGTTAGTGATGAAAAACGTAAACAGCTTATTCATAGTATATATATGTATTTATATTTTTGTAAATCTATTTTTACATTATTTATAGAATTAAGAAGGTTTTAAAATATAAAAGTTTTTACTCTATTTCCCAAACATTAGTTATTACTTAATTGGTGGAATTGGAAATGCACATTCTGACATTTATATATATTTTACATATTGATTCCTTTGATAAAGCGTGGTGTAATCATTTTTTTACATATGTAATTGCTTGGTGGGTGCTGGTTGTTTTGTTGCATGAAATGGGGGGCGTGAATTTAAATATGACTGTATAAGAGTGTGTAATTTTATTTGAAGTGTAATTCTGAAGAAGTCTCTGATTTGACAGAGATGAAAGTGCTCAGTTTGAATTTGTTTTTCTTTGAATCGTGCAATGGAATAAAGTGTTTTAACTACTTTCCATTTTTTGGCATATATTGTGTTCCCTTGCTCTGCTTGTGCCTTCATTTGCTCGTTTGTGGTGGTTCTCTTTATTTAACCTGAAAAAACACCAGCTCTCAAACGCCTACTTATTCACTATTCCAATAACTGGACCCTGTGCTCCTGTAACAAAAACATAGTAAACATCACTAAATGTAGCAATAATGTTGGTGACTTGATATACTCACAGTATCGCCAGAATTTGGAACTCCCTACCCATTAATACTTGATCCACTTCCAGGACCACAAAGTTTAAGAAATTACTAAAAGGCCATCTAACATCAACCTGGCTCTGCTCATGTACTAACCCTTGATAACTTTCCCTCACTCAGATAGAGCCTCAAATTACACCTCTCTTGTCTATAACTCATGTAACCTCCTTCTCCCTTATCTATATGCCTTTGTACTTCCTCACAGTTGCAAACTGTATTCTGTTAGATGATTATACTAAATGTACTGTAGAGGCTTAAGAAAATCTAAGATATCTTGTACTGTATTTGAACTTTACTTATGTGTTTATCTTATATATATATATATATATATATATATGTGTGTCACTTAATCTCCTATCTATATAAATTGCTTTACTAATCTCTGCTGGGACTGTAAGTAGACACAAATAAGCTGTATAGTAAACATTTTCTTTGTACTTGACATGCATTAGTAAAAATGTACTTTGCTGGAGCTTTTCTTCTCGGGCCTCCGCTGAAAATGGACACTGTTGCCCAGTCGGACCATCTTGGTAAACAAATATTAAATAAAATAAATACATAAATTGTGCAACACCAGAGATCTAATATACTTCACGATTAAGTTATATATTTACATACTTAGGAATTTTGATAGGAGAATATCCTTTATAAAGTCTGATGCTATTCATGTGATGTATACTAATGAGGTAGCAGTAGTAGAACAGAACTGGAATGAAAGCAAGTAGGAAAGTCTGTTGTCATCAAGCAGCAATTGTGATCATCAGAATGGATTAAGACTATGGTTACAGATGGGAAAAGTACAATATTCTCATTGGTGCAGATTTATAAAATCTGAATAAACTGATTAAACACGAGCATTGCCCATTGCTTACAGTTGAAAACCTGGCTCCATGTGTACCAGTTGCTGTCTTTTTCAGTACTACATGTTTAAAAGGGTTTCGAATATAAGAGGCTAGTCTGAAGTAATTTACAAGCAGCTTGACAGGTATTCAAAAAATGTGATGCATAAGCGACCATAGGCTGGAAAAGGTGTTAGCTTTATTGATGATCTGTTGCTGTGGGGTCAAATTAATAACAGTATGATAAAGTTGATGGAAAGATTAATAAAAATTAATTTTAAGTTAAATCAGAGCAAATATAACACAGTTCTAGTATACATGGGTCACATACTTAAATCAGCAAGACTGAAATGCTCTAAACAAAAGTCAAAGCAATTTTTTAAATAAAAAGAAAGAGAGAACATATGATTATAGAAATCCACTATTTTGCAATGTTTATGCCTAATGGGCTGATAATAATTTTGTCTGAGCAATCTGGCTCTTGAGAAAGGAGTTATGACAGGAAGTAAAGTTTGAAATGCTTAAAAAATAGCTGTATATGCTTCAGTAATAAAATACTATAATTGCGAGTAAGTTTTTTTATATTTATATGTATAGAATGAAATTAAGTCTTCTGTTAATTTTAAGGAAGAATTAGACTGTATCTGAAATTTGTTCAAAGATGGCAAAATAATAGTTCTGAATCAATGGATGCTTGATAGGATACATGAGTTATATCCATGAATAATAAAGTGCAAATAAAGAACAAAATATAATAATATACTGGTCAGAAATGGTAGCTGTATTTTCTGAAGTCATACCATGAATGCTCTTAAGATGTATGCTCTGATATGCAGTTGGCTTGCTAGTTAAGAGCATCTTTTGCTTTTGGACAAAGTGGATACTAATTTGCTCCATTTTAATGATGCCACATGTCTCATATACGTGACTTATTCCAACTTCCATGAAAAATGTCAAACTGAAACAAAGCAGTACACATAATAAATACTTTGATTTTAATATTTTTGAGAGAAGGAAGCTTGACATTGCCATATATGAGAGTGTGCACAGTACAAAAGTTAGAAATTCAGAAAATGTGTGCATGGGTAGGAAAACAGACATATAGCATCCAGTCCACAGTATCTACAACACAATGAGCAAATGGAAAGAACCATTAAAAAGTGGAAAAGAAAGACATTCAGCAAAAGTAATGAGAATTTTTTTTCTCGGTTGTGCAATATAATAAAACTTTATTGCAGGGGCTCACTGTTTCTCAAGTTAAAATGTTAAAGGACAGAAAATTTAAAAGCAGATTGTTACTTCATTCAGATTATTGATTGCTGCAAATCAGTGAACACTAAAGGAAATGCTTGAGGTCAATTAATGCACACAGTTATACAACTGTAATGCGAAAGAGTAGAACACCACCATATTTACAAGGTGGGGTCAAAATAAAAAATAAAATAAATAACATGGTTAAGTCTAGTAGTTGGAAAAGGAATATAACCAAAATGCTACATTGTTCATTGGGATGATGCAAGGTTGCACAGAATTAATTGCAAACATGTATACAAGAAAAATGTCAATGTTCAATGTTATGGATTGAAGACAACCAGAAGTTTTTGTATTGCATAAAACAGAGACTTTGAAAACAGAGTATGAGGTCTACAGACTGAAATTCTAATGAGCTAGTGATAAAAAAGTGAATCTCATGCACTATTCATTTATTTCAGAGATTTCATTGTGAATATAGACCTCATACAAAACTCTAGCTAGTTATGCTGGCATATGTTACACATGCACTACCCTACTCCCTCTGGCATAGCTGGCACTACCTCACATTGTCACAATGTGTATGAATGGCATTCCAAGCAACATGGCACTGTGCATTCTGCATAATCTTTTTTCATTCTTCCTTCACATTTTTAGTTTGTATGTGTAAAATAAAAACTCTTTTCTTCCCAATTAGTGTTTAACTCGCTCCCCCCTTAGCATTTAATGAGCTATTTTACTCTCTTGATCTGCTGACTGAGTTTTCTATCTTTGAAGATCTGCTGACTGAGTTTTCTGTCTTTGAATTCATGTCACTAAATTAAAAATACACACTAACCTTATTTTATAATATTAACTTGCCTAATGATAAGTTTAATTTCTTATCTGTACATTCACCTGTTCCTAAAAAAAAAACAACTTACTAATCTTTAATTAAAATGCTACAATTTTTAGGTATTAGACATATAAATCCACATTTCCTTGCATACTGCACAACATCTTTCGGTGCCTAAAAAAGAAACATATATTTAGCCTCTGTAAACAATTCAAAATAAACAGTTTAAATATTTTGAATGTGTCCTTTAAATAACTTAACAACTTTCTTCACCCCATTTAACTGACTTGACAGATCTAGTCAATTTCCCTCCAAATCTACCTGCCTTTGGCATAACTTCAAATCAAATGGGATTAGGCCTTCACATTCTCTGTACAAAGAATAAGTAATTTAACTGCATTAAACATTTACTGCAATATAGGAAGTTGCTTAGATTTTGCCAACTGAACATTGAATGGGTCACATTGATTTTGCCTTACTACTAGCACCCCCTACCCCAGAATTCCACTATACAATAATATGCATAAATCAGCATTAACCCTTATATGTTTATATTCAAGGTTTCCAAAGTCATCTCTACAACTGATCCTGGACTAGTACTCATATGTTTCACAGTAATATATACGAGTTATTTAATTTCTTATTTAAAATTGAGAAAAATTAACATTTTCTGTCAGTAATCAAATGTAAACCAATCTTTACCAAAGAAAACTGCCCTGGAAAAAAATAGATTCATCAAAATGGCAGTGGAAATACTTGCTTATTTATTGTTAGCTTTTCACAAATAAAAACACAGGTTAAAAACTTTAGTCTGCACCGGACTTCTTCAGAACGTATGAAATGCATTCACAGGTAGTCACTGATGTGATCGCATGGTGCTTCTAAGCTAATCAATTACTATTTAAAAAATACATACCAAATATACATTTCAAAACATATTAAAAACATTCATTAATAGCTGTAGAATATGAAATCCTACAGCCCTTTTCATTAAATTGCTAATACTTGCTTTTCTTTTTTATAGTTGCCACAAAAACTTACAATAATCTAACGTCATCTTCCAGTTTCCACCTCCTTCATGTCTATATTCACTCTAACCAAAACAGTGAACCTAAACCATTTAAACTGTTGACGGCTGTCCATATCTTTAGCTAGTGCATTAGAACTGCCCTATTTACTGATGCTATACGTGTTGGTATTTTTGCGTTTTCAAGGGCAGTTCAGTTTTGCTTTTGCAAAATGTAGGCAAGTGATGCAGCAAGTAAGATC
This sequence comes from Protopterus annectens, assembly GCF_019279795.1. Classification (NCBI taxonomy): domain Eukaryota; kingdom Metazoa; phylum Chordata; order Ceratodontiformes; family Protopteridae; genus Protopterus; species Protopterus annectens. Next base: position 443,488,738 of record NC_056751.1, read on the forward strand.
AACTGCTTTCAATTTACCTTTGGCCAACTATCAATTTGTGCTCCTAAAGATAACCTCATGTTTATTTTCATTAATAGATTGACACTGACGGCAGCATCCACATTTTTGTATAAAATAAGTGACCCCTGTGTGTTTTTTTTTTTAAACCAACTACCACTTTTTTTTTACATCTTGCTTTCTTCTGAGATAAATAAAATATCCCAGTATTTAGGTAGCTCTTTAACTGTGTTTCTACTGTCTACCAAATATTACATGACCATCGATGTACTTCTTTTTTATATGTTTTTTGAGGTACATTTAAGCTTTATTTTTAAAATTTGCTTATACTATTCCTTCAATTACTTCCTGTGCTATCCTGTTTACAAATCCAGTGGGCATACCCTGTTTCAGAAAACATAGACTTGAAATTGCCATTCTCTGATAAAAATACAAGTTTGATATGATTCTGGCAGTACAAATCATTTTACTTTTACCCATACCCTTCTTTTGATGAGCCAGATGTCATCTGGTAAAGTATATAAATTATTTGTTATATGTAGATTTTCTATACATACCATAAGAAACGCTTTCAAATTAATCTTTAGAAACATTAATATCCAAAATAATTTATGCAGTCATAATCAACTACATAAGTAAATTTTAAAAAGTCGGTTGTAGATTTCAGTTATGAACCATGTGAATCTAACTCTTCAATGCTACCAGTCCAAATAATAGAAATGTTGTCCAGGTATTGATAATATGCTTTGCAAACATATATAAATTCATGTTACAACACAAATAACTTTTTCCATTTCCACACTACACAAGTTGCACAATCAGGTGTACAGGCAGTACTCACTAACCCATCTGCTATGTTTGAAATGTTTCCTTTCAAAAACTATAAATTGTCAGGCAAGACAATTTCCATAAATTGTATAATGCATGGATATTCAACACAGTCAATACAATCCAAGCACAGTAAAATTTCATTTTAAACCTTGATAGTGTGGCATTACTGAAAATAGATTTGTGACATGCAGTGTAACAAAACTTTGATCTACTAGACTAAGCTCAATTAAATGCCCCCCCAAAAGACCAAGAGTCCTTTAAAATGTGTTTGGTCTTCTCATAAAAAAAATTTAATTTGAAGTCAATATACTTACCCTGTGATTCTGTATTGGAAGCAGGGGATGATGCAATTGGTTAAAAGTGTAGGTTGCCAATGCTGCTTTGAATATTAGGAATCTCAAAAAGTGGTGGAATAATAGGATTACGTACTTTAAAAAATCTTTTCAACTGTCTCACTTCAAATATTAGGTTGTTTGGGCTACATTGTGATCTGAATCTGAACTGTTCATCTCCCATCTTATTTTCTATTACTTTGCAGATTTGTTTAGCAGTCCCCTCTGCAGACCTTTTATGCAATGTGACATGAATTTGATATCTCTGTACCGCACACAGTTGTGATTCTCTCCTTTGTTCTTTTACACTGGCACTACCATGCTTATACTCCAGCTGTCCAGAATATCCCCTCTTCTTCCTAATGCTATTCTACCCTAATTCACCAAACATCTAGATCATCTCTGCTACTTTCCCTGACTTCATTGTTCTTAGTGCTTTCCTTACTTTTATAGGGTGTGCTGCTCTTCCTCTTTCATTGTAGGCTATGTCTGTGGCTTTCTTCATTCAGAAACCGCTGGAAAAAAAAAAAACTTTGTGAACTGATGTGCAGGCTGTTTCTGAAATCCCTTATAAAGAGCATCTGACAATCTTCTTTTTTGTTCTGTTTGCCTTGCAACTTGATATAGTTTTTTTTTTTGCCATCTACGGAGTCACTTTCCAGAGGCTGATAGTAAAGAACAAGGCATCAGAGACACACTATCACAGCTCCTATCTTAGCTACATTTGTTAGCCAACCAATATTCCTTCTTAGCCTAGTCCAACTTTTTTATCTCCCAGTTTTTCTTGCACTCCTTTCTTTTGATGACCTTCTGGACTTCTACATTCCACCATCAGGTTTCCTTATGTACCTTGTTTTGATACCTAGCTTGGCAACATATCTGTTTTATGCTCCTTACAGATGCTGTTTTCAGATGCTGGCGTTCTTCTTCGACTTAGCCTATTTCATTTTCTTCCTGAATTGCTAGAGATCCAAGTAATTCCTTGATCTTATTGTACTGTCAAGTCATCACCTAGGTCTTCAGCTAGACCTTAGAATCTTTAGAACCTTTTCTAACCACTGTTTGCAGGTGATTGCAGCAACAAGTGTTTTATGCTGTGGGCTGTTTCACTGGATATGACTTTGTAGTTTGATACTACCCCATTGCCCTTTCCTTACTAGGAGGAAGTCTACCTGAGTTGCATGTTAGCCATTCTTGTACATGATCTTGTAACTGGCCCTTTTTGCTGAACCAAGTGTTGATCACCATTAAGTTATTTGCCAGACAGAAGTCTAGAATGGTCTTCTTTATTCCTGCTAACCGCAGACATGTGGACTCGGGCAGTCCTCACAACCTGTTCTGTCTGTTGTGTGTTTAGGTCACCCATTATCAATACCAATTCATGTTGTCCTACTTTATCTTGGAGGTCCTGCAATAGCTATCTGTATGCATTACTTTCCTCACTGTCACAACTCTGCTGTGGGCCATAATTTGAATTGTCTGTTACTAGTCTTCTGAAACCCCTCATCACAAGTCCCACACCATTTCTAGTCTGTCCTCCTCCTAAGTAGCAAATTCTGGATCCCAAGCCAAGTGGCTTCACTGCACTGCCTTTCCATTTTGTTTTCTGGATATATAGGATGTCTAATTTCCTGCTTAACACCATGTCATCCACTTGCAAGCTGCATCTTTTTATTGAAACTACACTGAGAATAGCAATTCTTAGTTCATGTCTGGCAGGTTGATTGCTTTACATCCGAGTTTCATACAATAGAGGTATTCCAGGTAATGCCAGCCAGGAAAATGGACAACTATTGGCCAGTTGATTATTGACCTAGGGCTGAAAAGCTTTATGGTGGACATGCACTGGCCAATAGGGCACATACATCCCTCCCACCATTAGCATGGGTTCCTGTCTTGGGGTGGAGTATGCTGGATTATCAACCCACTTATCGCTGGCAAATACACAAGCCCATTTCTGGTAACATTCGTCATCATGACCAAATCATCTACAGCCAATTTTTATACCATCAAGTGATTAGACCTGACATGTCACACAGTCCGTGATCCATGTTCTTCTATCTTGAGGATACTGTACACCTCAGCTAATGCCTAAAGTGGTGGGTCTATACAAATCTTCCATATAGGCTGCTGTATACATCTCCAGTCTTGGGTGAGTTTATGGCAGAAGCACTCAGCATGTTTTCGGGAGATGAGAGGAAAAGGAATCCACAGCAACATAAGGAGAACATGCAAACTCCATACAGACATTGGCAGGAGGTCAAGATTGAACCTTACACTTTGTGGGTGGGAGATGAAGAACTTAGCCATTATGTCAACTGGTTCACAGTTATATAATAAAATTTAAGCAATCAGTTATCACTTACAGTTGTTTGACTTTCCTTGCTCAGTGACCACAGCTAAATGGGATATCAAGAAACAACTTTACTGAACCATCACACACGATTTACATACAAGTCTGTACAGGTGTATGATTCAGTAATTGTTTCCAGGACACAACAAAGTTACTGACATTTGCACTGTTCTATCTGGAACACATCATGTTCCTGTCTAGCCTGTATATATTGGTTTCCCATGATCTGTTTCTGACTCTAAACCTACCAGGAACCCAGAGGCCCAACCTTTAGTAACAAGCAACCAAATGGTGTGAACCAATGCACCCCAGTGTGTGACCTGACATTGTGCACTATTGCGTGTTTGCTTACTGTGCCCCCCCATGATGAAGTGTTCCACAGTTACACAAAGGGAAGGGTAGACCCACCCCATTTCCTCTCCCTTCAAGTTTGTAGGGTGTCCCCAAGCTGGACTGAGCCACAAGGAGGCACGCCTGACAGGTGGTGGTTTTTCACTCTGCATAAGAAGTGGCGGGAGGAGGAGGTTCAGTCTCTATCCTGCCTCATGAATGGTGAGGCATGCAAGGCATGTCATGCTTCTTTCCCCAGTTTGTTCCACCTGTTCCTCCCATTGTAAAAACCTGGTTTTCTACGTGAAGTGGTGGCTCCTGGACTAACAATTAAGCTTTCATCAGAACCCTGAATTTGTCCAACATTCCCCCACCAGAATAACTACAACTAAATGGGATATCAAGAGCCAATGTTATTTAACAATTCCACTCTATTTATACATAAATTGATGCGGACGTATGAGTGAGCAATTCCAATTCCACAGCACAACACAGGTGCTGACATTTGCAGAATTATAAACTGGTGTGCACTGTATCTCTGTCTAGCCTATATATATATATATATATATATATATATATATATATATATATATATATAGTTTACCATCATCCGTTTCTTCCTTTGAACTTGTCTGAATTCCAGAGGCCTCACTTTTGGTGACTGGCAACAGTGTGTCATGAGCCAGTGTATCCTAGCCTGTGACCTGCCAGAGCATGACTTTGCTGGCTTGTTTGTCATAACACCAGAATGCTACCCCCTCCCAACAATGAAGTGCTCTTCAGTCATCCAAATGGAGGGGAAACACCTTTACACCTTTCTCTGAATTGTCTATGGTGGACCCCAGCCATATCGGTCTACCAGGAGACATACGTGCCATGGTTGCCTGTTCCCTTCATCCCTCCTTGGAGTGCCTCCCTACCCCTTTCTCCGCCATTGGGCATAACTCCTTCAGTAGAAAGGTCATTTTGTTTGAAAAATCAACCCATACTCTGCCTGATCTGTACTAGGCTGGGTTCTTATCCACCAAATCAGCTTGCTTCAAGGCCATCAGGATGAGATCCAGACTGGTCATAGCTACTTTGCTGTTAATATATATTTTTGAATAAATTTCATTGTTGCATTGCTTCTTGCCTGCTGCAATGTAATCTAAGCAGGATTTCACAGCAAATGATACCAGTACTCCCACATATGATCATTACTTTAAGGTGGCCCTTAATAACATTGCTATCAAGTTTATGTTTGTGCACATAGCTTAAATCTTTCCCCTTATAGTGAATATCACAAACCATGGCTGTCCAAGCTCTGTCAGTATTATGAACACATTGACAGAACCTGGTCCAAGTGCATGCTCCTCAGGCCTTTCCAATATACCTGCAATGTGGTTCCATCTAAATACAGCTGGTTACCCTGTGGATTAAATCACAGTTGGTCTTTCTGACCAAATAAATGTGGGAATATGATATATATCTGTTGTTAACCACATGCATAAATAGGTTCATAGGTTTATAGGTGTGTACTAGGCTAATGGCCTTGGGGCCTTTACAAGCCTAGCCCATAGGATTACCCTGGCATCATGCCACCTGACCTTAGTTCCCAGTGCCTTTGTCGAATAGAGCCACTGCAGTGATCCCCATGGTGAGTTTTCTATTTCCCATCCACTCATCAAGATTTCTCTTGAAGAGGGCCAGTGAGGTGCTGTGTTTGACATGTATGGGAAGTCTATTCCATAGCATGGGCAGTCTCTGGGTTATGAACCTGTCCCTCCAGCATGTTTTGTTGATTGTGGTAATGAGGTTGAGGTCTCTGGAGTGTGTGGTGCAGAGGGATTGGGATTTCCTTAGATGTAGCATTTCTAACAGAGCTGGGTTAGACATGGCTTTGTAAGTCAAGCAGAGATCGCCTCTAAGTAGGCAATATGAGACAGAGAATAGAGTTTTTTTGAGTCTGTCCATATAGGACAAGTGTTTAAGACCTAGGATCCTCTTTGTGAGGTACTTTTGTGGCCTCTCTAGTTGTTGCAGGTGTCTATTGAGGTACATGCCAAATGGGACATTCTACTCGATGATTAGCCTAATGAGGGAAGAATAGAGGGAGATAATGACCACATTTTTTCCTGGATGCATAACCCTTAGTAATGAGATGTGCCACATAGAAGCACTTTTTGGCCACAGTGGCAAAGTGGCAGTCAAAAGAGAGGTTGCTGTCAACCTGTGTTCCCAGATCTCTTATAACAACTTCTGTGTTCAGTGGACTACCATCAATGTGGTATGGTAATTCATGGAACCATGTTTTTCCCAAAGGGGATGATGACACATTTTTTGGCATTGAGCTTAAGGCCATGGTTGTGACACGAGTCGGTCTCAGTGAGGCCTTTCTGTAGGATGTCAACATCACTTGGGGAGTTAATAGCTCCCACTTGAAATTATCTGCGAACTTTGTCAGCCAGAGTCCCTTCGTGTTGGCCTGGAATTCAGAGAAGGAGATACCAAACAGGAGAGGATCCAGGACCAAACCCTGTGGAACTTCACTCGTGACTGGTTGTCAGTCTGACTTGGAGTCAGCTACATTCACACTGTGGGTTCTATCTGTGAACCATTTTTCCACCCACCTAGTGATATAGGGATTGATGCCTAGCTTAATGAGATTTTATATGACTCCTGACTGGAGAATGGTATCTCAGTTCCTTGGCTAGATCAAGGTAGGTTGTATGAACCACCTTGTCTTAATCCACTGCTCTGGTGACTGACTCAAAGTCATCAACCATGTTGAGCAGGCATGATCATAAGGGAGTTTTTCAGTCTTGGGACTTCACCTTGTTCCACATCAGTTTCCTCCTCCTGTTGTAGACTTTGTTTATGGCAGGGCACCACCACATTGGCTTCCTTTTTTTTTGGAGGAGAGCGTCTTGGTTCTATTGAGTATGGCGAGATCCATGCATTTGTGTACGTGTTTTTACAGTGCATTGATGTATGATCTGGCAGTCATGCAACAATTCTCCATTTGCATGGGTGCTGTGAAGTTAGCCACCTTTGATTTTAGCTGCCCAAAGTTAGCTTTGGAGAATTTTTTCATGGAGGTTACCTTTGTGTGTGTGTGTGTGTGGGGGGGGGGGTGAGATGTGGATTTTCAAGGTGATTAGTTTGAGTTTGGATCTAACCAGGGAGAAGATGACTATTGGTGTAGAGCAAAGGTCACCCTTGTTAGTAAAGACCAGATCAGGGATACTGCTACCTCTAGTGGGGGTAAGAATGAGCTGGTCCAGGGCATTGGAATTAATTAATTACAGGAAACTTTGGGCAAGTGTATTAGTACATGAGTAGCTTTCCAAGTTAATGGAGGAGTAATTGAAGTCTCCCAGTATGAGACTGTTAGGTTGGGCCCTAATATTCTCCAGGGTGCATAGGAATGTGGAATGAGTCTTCGGACATGGTTGGGGACCAATAGCAGGCTACAACCTGAATCACTGTCTTACCTAATGTTATCTGCACCTGAAGTATCTCTGATGTGTTATGTTGGGCTACCAGTCTGGAGGTGTGTGCATCCTTTATGAATATGGAAATGCCACCAACTTTGGAGCTTCTGTCCAAGTTCTGGGGCTGAAAGGTGTGGAATGAGTTATAGCCAGGTAGTTCATGGGTACTTTCTGCTGCCTTGCACCAGGTCTCTGTTACAGCAAAAATGTTGATGTTCTCCATTTCAAGGAGCACTTCAAGCGAGAGCATTTTGAGATTTAGACTTCTAGCATTGATCAGCTTGACCCTCAGATTCCATTTGTTTGTAGCTGTTACTGTGGTAAATTGGTCTTTGGAACACCACCTAGAAAAGGCACTATAGGAGTGGCAAGAGCCTTGGCCAGTATCCAGAAGCCCATGGGTGACAGATGCAGGCCATCTCTGGTAAAGCATCGAGATCTGTCAATCATGTCATCCCAGGCAGACAGATACTAGATCCCCTTAGAATGACACCAGAAACTTAGCCATTTGTTGAAATCAATCATTTTCTGTTTGTACTGTGGTATCATTCTGGGTGATGGTAGGAGGCTGCTCAGGGCTAAGTTTATACATGCCTGGGCATAATCCACATGTACAATGACAGTCATATTTGTACCTGCTGTTGAGGGACATGAGTGCATGCGTTATGTGGTGGATCCTGGCACCTGACAGGCAGCTGACTGTTACCTTCTCCTTATTCAACCAAGTGAGTGGGACATCAGTGTGCTTCACTATCGAGTCACATATGACTAGTGTGTTGGGCATGCTGTTTTGCCTTAGGGGCTTTGGTTGAGTGGCACACTGTTTAGGAGAGTTACGTGTCTCGTGATTTATGTTGTGGTGGTCAAGTGTGCTTCTGCCTTGGAAGTCTCTGCTGTTTGGGTAGATTTTTATTGAAAGCCTCCATGAAGGTGGGTGTGTGGTTTGTGTTTTTATGTGAAGGCAGTGCTGGTGTTTGTTCTGGAGGGCTATGTGTTCCATGTGGTGTGGTGCAAGTGTTTACCTTCTCCTCTTGACCAGCTATTCCGGTCTTGGTTGCAGAGTGCGTAGCTTCCAATTTGGATATATAAGTGCATCTCTTGCAGGTCTGAGTGTTGGGAGGTAAGAGGAGATGGTTGTCAATGTACATGAGGCAGTTGGTACATTGTCTCAGGATGCCCAAGTTCACCAGGTTATTTGGAGAAAGCACAGGGAACTCACCGTTAGACATCCCTGGAGGGGTGGGATTTAATAAGTACTGGAGGTGTTTCCTTGTAGAATGTTTAGTGCTGTCAGCACTTGTGTGCTACAATAATTGCTAAAAGAAGTCTGGTAAAGTGCAAGGCTAATAAGCTAGTAAAAGTCCAGGAGAGGAGAGAACTAGCAGATCTATGGGAAAAATTGAAGAGCAGACTTTCTGGCATGCCTCTGAAACTTACAAACAGTCCTGGATGCAGCATATCTGTATCTGGACTAGACTAGTTACAGGAAAGGCAGAAAACAAGTACAAACGCAGGCTTTTAAACCAGAAAGTTTAAAGAGATGGGAAAACTGCCCAAACTGCCAATAAACTACAATTTCTGGGCCAGAAACCACTCCTCTTGTGGTAGATAGGCTACCTAGTGCTTACCACTCCCACTGACAAGCTCGAAGGCTTCACTCCAACACAGAAAGGCTTGGGGGACTCAGATGCTTATAAACTGGATACAGTCCTGTATACAACATGGGCAGGCAATTCCATTTTTCTGTCTTTATTTCTGCCAGAACTGAAAAAAAAATATTAATACTGTGTAAAATGATGTCCCTTCTTATTCTTTCCACTATTATTACTACTGTTATTATTAGTTTAATGGAAGGTAAGAGAAGATGACTTTGGAATTCCACCTGTCTGCATTTTCGATTACCTTGATAGTGGCCCAATTTTCCTAAGTCCATAGTTCTGCCTGTCCTGAAAATGTACCAGGATAAACACTTGAGTTTCCACCGCAGGCTGGATATTGCATGTTTTAGCATTGCCACTGTTTGTTTTCCAGAGACTGGTTTAACATCTTCCATCATAAGTACAAACCAATTCTGGTTCATATTGGCCTTTAACTGATAGAGTACTCATCCATGCCACTAGGAAATGACCCAAATCCTTATTGGCTCTGAGAAATGTCTGCTGATCCCAAGCCTCCTGATCAGCCTTTGATGATTGAAGTTAGATTTGTGTCTACATCCCGTTACTATGTCCCTACATTTGAATATCTTGCAACAACTGTCAGCAACTTCACCTTGCAAAAGATTGCCAATCCTGAATAACCAAATAAAGCCAACACACCAGTTCCAAGAAAGGCTGTATAAGTGCTTTCGTTCCTTTATTCACAATAAAACATGGAACTTCTTCAGATACAACAAATACATCATTTCCTCTCCATTAAATACTGTTTAAAAGTCATGTGACATCACCTTCATGAAAAACAATAATTTGCAATTAAATTCCTTTCCTAAGAACTCCTTCCCTTTACACCTTTGTTTATTTATTTATTCCTACAACCTCGCTAACTCCCATAAAAAAAAATAAATAAATATATATATGTATATATATATATATATATATATATATATATATATATATATATACACACACACACACACACACACACACGCACATAAAAATATATGTAAAAACCTATGTAAACATTTGGTATAGTAAACTACAATTGATATACATTAAACATTACAAACTGGCATTGGTTCCTTTCACCCCTACTACTAATACTTATTGATTTAAATCTTATCCGCCCTCATATTTAACAAGCTACTAATAGAGATCCTATCATTTAAACCAGGTTCTTTAGTGGAGTTCAGTAGAACCTGCCAGTAAGTTTCCCTGTACTCTTGGAAATTAGACCAATTACCCCCTTTCTTTTGCTTCCAATGTGCATGTATACCTTAAAAAGAAAGCTTTGCAAATTACATGAAAGCAGCTGCTGCATTACCGCACGTATTGGAAAGTCTGAAAGGCTATTGCCAGTATAAAGATGTACATGGTATATAAGAAAGCATTTTTTATTCATATCTGTAGTGTAGTTGATATTTGGAAACAAGTACTGAGACCAAGTTTCAAGTGCAAAAGTGCAGGTAACACATGACTATGGTATAAATATGTGCTCTTTCTTTAAAAAGCATCTTCCCTTTGTGTTTTTACATGAACTTTCATGGGATGAAGACTAAATGGACAGTAAGCAAAAATAATACATGCTATTGAGCACTGTACATAGTGCACCGCCAAGCAGCTGGTTTGCAAAATCAATGGCAAAGTGATTGCACTTGTGAGATACACATTTATACTGCTTTCCACATTTGCAAGTAGTTAAGAGGTGAGCAAATGTGAGCTTCTGCTTTACTAAAAAAGTTGAGAGTTCTATTGTTTTGCTTACCTCGACACAGATACATTAAGTGGAGAGATGTGGCATTCAGCACTTTGGATAGTACTGATTGTACAAAACAGACTTGTTGCCTACCTGACTCTGTGGCAGCAGATGTAAATGTATTGACAGATTTCATTTGGAGACCAGATAATACAGCGTTCAAATCCTGGTGTAAATAATAGTTTTAAATATGTATTTATAATACAATGAAATAATTTTATTCTACATTCACTGTGTTTTACCTTAGTGCAGCATGTTTAAGCAGCATTGTGAGAGGTAACCACACCATTGAAGAGTTGTTCACTGTTGCTTGACATTGATACGAGATGCCAAAATCCATGCAAACAGAGAGGACAAAAAGAGAAGGGCTTCATTGTTTTTTTTTTTTTCATTTATTTGTGTGGGGTGTGAGTCTGTTTTTAGACCAGATTAAAGGTGTTAAAATGGGGTAGCTAGGAAGTTGCTGAAATGGGGGGCAGAGCAAAGGGAAAGCAATATAGGAATGTGCAAGAGGGAGGTAAGAAAGAGCCATAGATATCCACTTTTTCAAGAGTGTAAAATGAAAATATGTACAGAATATTAGCTGAATTTGGACAGTCACCACAACAGAGAGAGGTAACAATAACACAGTCATGTTGTATTGGCAGTTGGACCAAATCAAGTGTGTGTGCCAAGAAGACACGT